>NC_084795.1:31996126-32296126 GCF_963169125.1 Humulus lupulus | reverse complement strand
GTAGAATCGATTCGAGCCCTTAGGGTCAAGTTCCCATACTCAAAAACCCTCAGGGGGCTCAAAACCCCTTAAGTATTGCGGCCCCAGGAACCTGTGCTACGGCCTACCCAAGTCAGTGGCCTCAGCCTCCCTTCTTACTGGACATGCGCCGCGGTGCGCCTTCGCATTAGACACCCTCCTTGGCCCCTAGGTTCAAGAAGGTCGCGGCCCGCCCCCACGAACCCAGAGTTTCTTTGGTTTTTCTTCAGCCAACTCAATCAAAACCATCCCAATTCAATTCTAAAACCACAATTTAATCCTAATAACAGATGCAACATATCACCAGCAACAAAACCCAACTTAAAACTTGATTGAAAACCCATAAAAACTCATAAACCTAACATTTGAGCTACAAGCTCAAGAACACCTCAAAGCTCAAGGAAAACATGGCAGAAATTCAACTGGGATAAGGATTAAAGTATTACCTCTGCTATGAGTGATGCTCTCCTAGTCACAATCAATCCTGAATCCTAACCCGAGCCTTCAATTCCCAAGTTTTCAACCAAATTCTCAAGAACACACGTAGAAAAGCTAAGAGAGAGAGAGAGAGAGTCGGTTGAGGAGCTGCTTCAAGTGTTTTTGTGTTTTCTTAAGGCTTAAGTTTACTTAAGCTAATCCCGACGCTTGGGGTACCAAAAACGTCCCTAAGGAAAAAATGGTCAAAATCCCCGGTATTCCCTCCTACTCTCACTAATTCCAAACATATCCTTGATTATTCATTCCCATTACCCAATAGCCTGATACTATACTAAATACCCAAAATACCCCTTAACTCTCCCCGAATCGGGTATTAGCTCCCGTTGTGACTTTCCCACTAACTTGCTCCCTAGGACCGTCTCGTGACGAGTAACCCAAATAATCCCACATAATAATGTGGTCTCTCACATACATCACACATATGCACATATATATAATTATGCCCATAACGAGCCAAATTACGAATATTTCCCTTCTAATAAGAAACAGGCCAACATGCATATTTAATGTTCCTAAACATGCATAACTAGTCATATTATCATATAAATCACATAATCATACGCAAATATATCATATAAATATATAATTCCATATATTGCCATCCTGACCCCCTAATCAATGCCCTAAGCCTTATTAGGTAATTTGGACGTTACACTAGTTCAACTTCAAATATAAAAGAGTAGTTCAACTTCAAATAAAAAAGAGGAAAGACCTAATACCAAACTAGACCAAATCCAATAGGTAATCATCCCATGACTTCATCAAAATTTAGAAGTCTCACAAAGTAGTAGCAGTAGCAGCAGCAGTAGTATCAGTTCCTGTGTTTATAATACATGATTCATTTAGTATAGAAATAAAATTAAACATATTAGAAACTAATATTTATTAAATTTGGATAAGAAAAAAACAAAGAAAAATCATAAATATAACATACCCGACTCAACTTTCTCGGATGTCTCCAAATCCTTTATTTCATCCATGTATTGTCTCAGCACAACAGGAGCATCATATTCACAAGTCAACTAATTGGATCGAGTATCCGTCCTCCAGTAGAAAATGAAGATTCAGAAGCAACTGTAGACATTTAAACAGCCAGAACATCTTTTGCAATGTGTGAGACAACAGGATACTTACTATCATTCCTTTTCCACCAATCCTTATTCTCCACTAGCTTTTCATTTCTATCAGCAAGATATTCATCTAAATCATTACTAGTTACTTCACTAGAAAGAAACTTTAGTTTGATAAGAAATGATGTGATAGTTGAACTTTCACTTGCATTGGTAGTGTCATTTTCACTTGCTTGTTGATCATTGGAAGAATTAGGAAGCACAACAAACTTTTTATAAAATGCAAACAAGCTACTCATAATATTCTCAACTTTTTTAATCATGTTTTCAGCTTTAATTGGATCATAGAGATACCTAAAACTATTTTGAACCACATCCATCTTGAATCTTGGATCCAAAATAGAGGCAATGTATGTTGGGGTTTTATGCCCTAATTAAAACCCAATTTCTTTGTAATCCCATTTATTATAAATAAAAGAATAGAAATCATTTTTTGACTTGGTCAATTAATTTGCTCACATGTTTTATTTTCATGATTATTTGTTTAATATAAACTTCTATTAAATCTCAAGCATATAGCTAATCGTATTTATAGTGACGTAATCACAGTGGAATATAAATATGATTATATGTTCAAATATAAGTTAGTCCTAAGAATAGTCAGTGCACAAGATTTACACTGACTTGCCAATCTACGATATAATCTACTTATACATCGTCGTGTTATGTTCTTTACTTAACATTAGCAAAGTAGATAAGATCATATGTATTTGTTACATTGGACTGGACCAATATTGACAGTAGATAGGATAAGTAAACATACTGTTATTATCTATTCTAGTCATATCATATAGTTGACCATAGGTCAATTCAATCTCAATTCTGTGTGGTTAGTATTCTAACCGATTGTATTATTTGAGTACTTTGACTTGTTCGTTACCAGCTTACCCTACAGACAAGCCCATACTTACATCTTGGGAACTCAGAAGTATAATTGAGTGGGCGTGTTAATCATAGATATGAGCATCTATAGCTTCTGATGAAGGAGTGAAATGATGGTTTCCTTTTAGTTTGGTTCAAGGTGCTAAATGATAGAGAACTCATTCCAGTAATTAATATTAGTTTACTGAAATATCATTTACAAGGAACTAAGTGTTTTAAGGATAAAATACAATGAGGGGTAAAACGATATTTTATATCTCATCTCATTGTAGATCGTTTATAGAGTATTGAGTGACAATTATGGTTGTAACAATGTATAATTAATAACGTATCTATATTGCTTATAGAGCGTTCTATGAATTCAAGAGTGCGATTCCGAGTCTTTAGTGGAGTCACGAGGAATTAATTAGTTAGTAAATTTATTCGTTAGATTTATAATAACTTATTGGAGCTTGATTTCATAGGCCCATAGTCCCCACCGTATCTTGGATAAAATCATCTAGATAGTCTCAATTAATTAATTAAATTATCAAAGTTGACCAGGTCAATTTTGAATAGTTTCATAGAGTTATGTAATTTAGAGAAGAAAGAAAAATTAGGACAGATTTATTAATTAAGATAAATTGGTATCTAAATTAATAAATAAGGTTAAATCAAGGTTTAAGTTATAAATAATTAATTTGATAAAGGATTTTATTAATTATTTAATTAATTAAATCAATAGCAAATAATACAGGCCTTGATTTTAAGTCCAACGGGCTTATAATTAAATGGGAAATTTCACGGGCCTAAAACCCATGATAATTTCGACCTAGGGCTGGTGTTATCTACTATTTTATTGATTTTTTAATTAAATTAAATGACCTAATTGTGTCTATAAAATGAGTGCTTAGTGAGAGTTAAAAACATAAGTAGAATCACAAGTTTCTGATAGGTTTTAGATTCTCTCTACTACATAAGTCCTTTTCTAAGCCTCATTACTTTTTTCTCTTCTTCTATCTGTATCTATCTCATGTGTTGAGAATTGCCCACCCTAGTCTAGGTGATTCTAAGGATACTTTGGAAGCCTATGAAGAAAATTGAAGAACAGTTCAGTTTCTTGGTAATACCCTACGACAGAAATGATACAAGAATTAGAGAAACTGAAGGAAGGACTATATTATTCCAGTGTGTATAATGTAAGTGTTCTTATCATTATTTATCTTTGAATTCAATTTTAAAAACATGTTCTAGGTTGCATCATATTAACTTGTTTAATATTAGATCTACATAAAAATAAATAAAGATCTTGTAAAGTTTTCCCAACAACTGGCCTCAGAGCCTTTGGTAATCTTTGATGTGTTTGAGTAATTGGATGGATTTCATGTTTTTATGAAACATGTTGAATTTTATGTGATTATTAGCAGTTTTAGGTTATTTTGTTGTGTTTTATATGCTATTAAATTTTATATATGCTTTATTTTGTATAAACATAGTAAAAATTATTTAGAAAATGGCTTTGGTTTGAAAAAATTGCACAAATTTTTTTTTCGGAAATTTTGCCTGGCTGCCCACACGCGCGCACACACCTGCGCGCACCCCTCGGCAGCCAGAAGACCTTGCGCGCGCGCATGCCCAGCCCTGTGCCCCTCGATGACAGTATCTGTTATTGTTCATCATATTTTTTTAATATTTTTAAATTAAAGAACATAAAATTGTGAAATTGATTATTTATAACAAAGCCAAAAATATCAAATTTATTTTATCATTTAAAATAAGATATTTTTGTTGGTTGAGATTTAAATAATTAGATATTTTCTACAAAGATTCAAATTCAAATTTAAAAATAGACTAACAACTTAATTTTAAATCTTTTATTATATTAAAATATTAGAATAAAGATATCAGATATTAAAGATATTTTCTTTTAAATACTTGATATTTTCATTAAATCTTTATTTTGAAAATATTAATATCTGTTTATTCTATAGTTTTTAATATTTAAATTATTTGAAATTTCTTAGTTAGATATTTTTTATGGATATTTGAATTTGTTTAAATGTTTTGAGATATTTTAGGATTGTTATAACTATTAATATTTTATTTTTTTCAATGGTTAAAATATTTGCTTATAGTTGTAACAACACAAGATATTTTTTGAAAAACAGTTAAGATATTGATTTTAAAATTTAATATTGGTTAAATTTTGAAAAATATCATTCTTTTCCAACCAATTAATAAAATGTTGTTTAATAAATGGGATTTAAATTTACTTTGGTTAATTGTTGATAAATCCTATTTAAATTAAATTGATATTTGTTTTTTCAAATTAACCTAAACCAAGTTGATTGTTGATAAATGAAATTTAAATTAACTATTGTTAATTGTTGATAAATTTCATTTAAATTGAATTATTTTTTTTGTAAAAATTTAATTAATTCAAACTTTTGATAAATTCTAGATAATTAATTGTGATATTTTTGCAAATGAAATAAATTGTGTTATTTTTGCATAAATTCATAAACTTTCTCATATAGTAACATGATTAGGCCCATCCAATTATGACATGTCTGTTTGCACTATATGTGATATTTTTGCAATTGGGCTTAGATACATATAGTGACCCATATGTTTGCTAGATATATGGATTTTGCCAAATAAAATATTCTTAAAATGATAGGTTTTATTTGGGTGGCCCATTAGAAAATGTAAAGTATAAATTCCTCACTTGTGAGTGGTTCCACTTGTGAAGGCCCATTTGCTTTGCATGACTATAATGGGTCTAATCAATTAATAACAATTAATAAAACGAAGGTTTAAATTCCTGTCTTTTGGACCTTGTATGGAAGTATGTGGGCCTTAGTAGTAAGAACGACATACTGTACCCAACCCTCTTCCCTACAAGCTCAATTGTTAAGGCCCATTTGTTTGAGTTGGACTTAATTGTATAGGTTCATTATAATAGTTAAACCTAAATATTGATTAGCAACAAATTAATTCAAATTTAATTGAATTTGTTTCAATGTGACACTTTAGAATTAATAGAAGATTACAGGACTTTGGTTTTAATTTTTTATTAATTTTTTGGAGAACCATAGTCATTAATTTTTGAAAATAAATAAATAATAAAAATGCTATTTTAAATTTTATAATGAGCTTATTTTAAGAACTATATTCGATCTCAACCGTTGGTTTAACAAGGTCAATAGCTTAATGGGGCCTCGAGACGCTTTGATTCGTCCCCCTACGGAAGATGTTCATTAGTTATTGTGACAAGGTTAGATTTCGAAAGATAGATAATTATTGGTCAAATTCTACTAGACTCACCCCTATGGTGACTACTAGGACTAAATCTATGATTATCGAAACTGTGGGTCTAGCTCATAAAATAAGAGATTTTGTTTTCTTATTTTGATCGAATAGTAGGTCGTGAATAATGATGTCCATTATTAAATACGTTTAGAACTTTATTTAACTAATGATATTTTTGACTCTCGCCAATCGGGACAAGGATATCATAGATTAGTTAAAAACCTAAAGAAATAAAGATATGATTATTTTGGTATTTTTTTCTCATATCTTACTCATTTTTGGTATATGTTGTGCTATTTCTTGAATTTTGTGTGAATAGGAGTTTTGTTGAGCAAAAGTGATTGATTTCTATTTTATTGATAATTGGTAGTTTTAAGTATGGTTGTGTCTACTCCCATCCTTTCTCAACTTTCGATGGAGAAACTTATTAGAGAAAACTTCCTTAAGTGGAAGCAGAATATCAACACAGTGTTGATTGGTGACAACTCCGAGTTCGTCATGGCTGAGGAATCCTCAGAAGTTCGAGTTGAAGGAGCTCCCAATTCTGTAAGAGATAAATATAAGGGTTGGAAGGCGGGTAACAACAAGATACGGTACTACATGTTGACTAGTATGGTCGACACTCTCAACACAAAGATGGAGACTGTCGAGATGGCCTACGAATTCATGAAGCAGCTCCAAGACATGTTTGGTGCCATGTCTGCGCAGACTCATTTTGAGGCCACCAAGAAATATGCCAATGCTCGGATGACACCATCTCCACACGTTCGTGATCAACTCAACTATGGTCTGACACAACTCATGAACGAGCTTCGGGCTTTTGAGTCTATCATGGGTGGACCTAATAAAGGAGGAGAAAATAAGACTTTTGTTGATGTTGCTAATCCACCTAAGGCTGAAGCTAACCCTGCTTCGTCTTCAAAAATTGGAAACAAGAGGAAAGATTGACATAACAACAACCCCAAGCCTGTAAAGGCTGCAAAGACGAGTGCACAACCAAATGCATAGACGCCTAAGGGGAAGAACAAGAAAAACAGAAAGGTCAAGGTAAGTGTTTTCCTTGAAAAGAGAAGGGGCATTGGAAACAGGATTGCCCCAAGTTTCTTATAGCTAAAAAGAAAGGTAATGATTATATTTCATTTGTCTTGGAAACATGTGTTTTAGAGAATGATAAATCTATATGGATTATTGATTCTGGATCTACTAGCCATGTTTGTAACTCTTTACTACTTCTTAAATCATGGGAGGAAGTGGATGGTGGCAGCTTAAAACTTAGAGTTTGGAACTGAGCGTTCGTTGCTGTCCAAGCTAGAGGAAGAGCTCGCCGAAGTTCGGAAATAAATACTTAATTTTGAAAGATGTATTTTTTTATTTCGGGTTTTAGTAGAAATTTAATTTCAGTTTCCATGTTGAAATTAGAACAATTTGTTATGACTTTCACAAGTTCTAATATATCTATTTATTTCAATGGATCACAATTGTGTATTGCATGTTTGGAAAACGGGCTTTATATTCTGCAACCTAACGAACCCCTCACTCTTAACAATGATTTATTCAAAGTAGCTAAACCTAGGACCAATAAACGTCAAAAGACCGATAACAATAACATGACATAATTATGGCATTTGAGACTACGTCACATTAGCTATGATAGGATTCAAAGACTTACAAAGGACCGGCCTTTGAGGGAACTCACCTTAAGTGAATTACCTTTCTATGAATCTTGTTTAGAAGGCAAACTGACCAAGCGTCCATTCTCTGCAAAGGGTGATAGGACCAAAGAACCACTTGGACTTGTTCATTCAGATGTTTGTGGACCTTTGAATGTACAAGCTAGGGGTGGTTTTGAGTATTTCATCACTTTCATTGACGATTACTGTAGACACTCATGTCTTTACCTAATGCATAGGAAATCAGAAACATTTTCAAAGTTTCAAGAATTATTAGGTATGACTCAGAACCAATTAGGTAAAATGATAAAGATCTTATGATCTGGTAGAGGTGGAGAATATTTGGATATGCAGTTCCAAGATCATTTAACTGAACTTGGGATTTTATTACAACTTATTGCCCCAGGTACTCCGCAACAAAATGGTGTAGCGGAACGCCGAAACAAAACATTATTGAAAATGGTTAGACACATGCTTAGTTACTCAACTCTACCAAATTCATTCTGGGGACATGCAATTGAAACCGCGAACCACATTCTCAATGTTGTGCCGTCTAAATCAATCCCAAATACACCTTTAGAACGCTGGAATGGTCGTGAACCTAGTTTATGCCATTATAAAATATGGGGGTGTCCCGCCCACGTCCTGAGGAAAAAGGAAGGAATGCTAGAACCGTGAACTGAAGTCTGCATGTTTGTTGGCTATCCTAAAGGTACTTGGGGTGGACTTTTCTATAGTCATTTAGAAAAGAAAGTGTTTAGTCTACAAATGTTATTTTTCTGGAAAATGACTATGTCCAAAACTTCAAACCACCCAGCAAAGTAGTTTTAGAGGAGATAGTTGAGGAATTGACTCCAACCAATGTTCCATCATCATCAACGTGAATTGATGATGAAATTCCCACTTTTCATGTCCAACTGACGCAAGCAAACAGTCACGGAGCCTCGTCATAGTGGGAGGGTTTCTAGGAACCCAGTTCGCTATGGTTTGGATGGTGAAACCAATATGGTTGTTGGTGACACTAGTGATGATGATCTATTGTCTTTCAAACAGGCAATGGCTAGCCCTGAAAAGGAACTATGGCTCGAAGCCATGAAACAGGAAATGGAGTCCATGTACTCAAATTTTGTCTGGGATCTTGTGGAAGCACCAAGTGACTTTAGGGCCATTGGGTGCAAGTGGATCTACAAGAAGAAACAAGGTGCTGATGGAAATATCGAGACTTGGAAAGCTCGATTAGTGGCAAAGGGTTAACCCAAAGAGAAGGTGTGGACTATGAGAAAACTTTTAGTCTGGTAGCCATGCTCAAGTCCATTCGTATCCTCCTATCCATTGCAGCCAGTCTCGACTATGAGATCTGGCAAGTGCACGTCAAGATAGCTTTTCTTAATGGAAAGCTTGATAAAGACATTTATATGGATCAACCAGAAGGATTTAAAGTGGTTGGACAAGAAAGAAAAGTTTGCAAGTTGAATAGGTCTATTTATGGACTTAAGCAAGTTTCTCGTTCCTAGAACCTTAGGTTTGATGAAATAATCAAAACTTATGGCTTTGAACAAAAATTGATAAGCCTTGTGTTTACCAACTGAAGGAAAATCAAATAGTGGTATTCCTGGTTCTTTATGTAGATCATATCTTACTCATTGGAAACAATGTTAAGAAATTATCAGATGTGAAGAATTGGTTGAACACTCAATTCCAGATGAAGGATTTGGGTGAAGCAAGTTATGTTCTAGGTTTCCAGATCATCAGGGATAGAAAGAATAGACTCTTAGCTCTATCTCAAGCAACTTACATAGATAAAGTGCTTGAATATTTCTCAATAACAAATTCCAAGAAAGGACGTTTACCGTCCCGCCATGGAATTCATCTTTCAAAGAAGCAGTCTCCCCAGACTATTGAAGAGGAAGATGCAATGAGAAAAGTTCCTTACGCATCTGCAGTTGGAAGTATGATGTATGCTATGTTGTGTACTAGACAAGATATTTTCTATACAGTGGGAGTAGTGAGCAGGTATCAGTCAAACCCAGGACCAGAACATTGGATAGAAGTTAAGCATATTCTGAAGTATTTAAGGCGAACTAGGGATTATATGTTAGTCTACAAAGGTGTTATTTTGAACCCTGTAGGCTACACCAATTTAGATTTTCAGACTAATGTCGATGACAGGAAGTCTACTTCTGGAATGGTGTTTACTCTTGGAGGTGGAGTTATGATATGGAGAAGCGTAAAATAGTTTGCGATCTCAGATTCCACCATGGAGGCTGAATACATAGTTGTGTCAGAAGCAGCTAAGGAAATAATCTAGCTAAAGAAGTTCTATTCATATCTTGGTATTATTCCAGAAATGGATAAACTGCTTGTGTTGTTTTGTGGCAATACAAGAGCAATAGCCAACTCGAAAGAACCTCGAAGTCACAAGAGGAGTAAGCATATAGAAATGAAGTATCACATTATTCGAGAATATGTGGTTAGGGGAGATGTGAAGGTTATGGAGATTGCATTTGAAGATAATCCTGCAGATACGTTTACGAAGATACTGCCAGAAGCTACATTTGATAAGCATGTCAAGGAAATGACATTAGTAGAATTGAGTCATTGTTTCAATTAGTGCAAGTGGGAGTTTGTTGGTGGGTTTTATGCCCTAATTAAAAATCAATTTCTTTGTAATCTCATTTATTATCAATAAAATAATAGAAATCATTTTTTGACTTGGTCAATCACTTTGCTCACATGTTTTATTTTCATGATTATTTATTTAATAGAAACTTCTATTAAATCCAGAGCATATAGCTAATCGTATTTATAGTGACATAATCACAGCGGAATATAAATATGATTATATGTTCAAATATAAGTAAGTCCTAAGATTAGTCAGTGCACAGGATTTACATTGACTTACCAATCTACGATATGATCTACTTACACATCACAGTGTTATGTTCTTTCCAGAACATTAGCAAAGTAGATAAGATCAGATGTATTTGTTACATCGGACTGGATCGATATTGACAGTAGACAGGATAAGTAAACATACCATTATTATATATTATATTCATATCATATAGTTGACCATAGGTCAATTCAATCTCAATTTCGAGTGGTTAGTATTCTAACTTAATGTACTATTTGAGTTCTTTGACTTGTTCGTTACCTACTTACCCTACGGACTAGCCCATACTTACATCTTGGGAACTCAGTTGTATAATTGAGTGGGAGTGTTAATCATAGATATGAACATCTATAGCTTCTGATGAAGAAGTGAAACAATGGTTTCCTTTTAGTTTAGTTCAAGGTACTAAATGATAGAGATCTCATTTCAGTAAGGGGTCCTTGGGAAAATGACCTTTTTTTTATAGTGCAATTTGCACTTTGGCCTAGTTTCAATAGTTTTTAGCTAAATGGCCTCTTTTATTAATGAATTTTTTGTATTACCCATTTTACCCTTAAAATAAAATAATAATAAATTAAAAACCCTAATAACTATCATCTTCTTCCGCTCACCCATCCACAACCACCCACTATCATCCCCCGCCACCGCCACCACCGACGACCACGCCCCCTACCGCAGGCGAACACTGCTCACCGGATGCTGCCATTTCTCCACAAATCCAACCACCACTCATTCCAAAGGTTGGTTTATAAAGGTTTTTTTTTATATATATATAATATGAGATTTTTTATATTGTTTTTGTAGATTTAAAATGCAAAATGATTGTTTTAGTATATTGAAAGTATAAGTAAGGATTTAGGTTTATTTATGGGGATTTATGGAGGGTAAAGCTTGAAAATCTGAAAAAAAAAATAAAAAAAAAAATAAAAAAAAAAAATTAATGGCGGTTTTGGCTATTTTCGAGATAGAGAAATCCATAATTTTTTGACAGCTTGTCTAATTTTTCGATAAGGAGTCTAATATTTTAGACCAGTTGTCTAAATTTCAGACCAGTAGTCGTATTTTTTCGACCACCTGCCTAAATTTAGACCACCTGTCTAAAATTTAGACCACCTATCTAAATTTTAGACCATCTGTCAAATTTAGACAGGTAGTCTAATTTTTAGACAGGTCGTCATATATTTTCAACTATTTGTCGAATTTTTAGACGGGTTGTCGAATTTCTAGATTTTCAACTTGATTTTCATTTTTTATATAACTTTTTAATCAAAGTAATACCAATAATTTATATTTATTTATTGTATTTTTTTTTTCAAATGTCATTAAAAAATATTGTAATATTATGTGATGGAATGTGGAAAAAGAATGAGGACTCGTGGAAATGGATTTCAAATGGCTCACGATCAAGATCAAGTTTGGTACAACTAACCTAACTTATGAGGAGTTATTTGAACATATTTATGAAGTTACAGAAATCGATCGCAACCTCTTCGATATAGAATTAACTTACAAGATAACGACAATGGTGGAGATTGAACCAATTGCAATAAAAAATAGTAGAGATATTGTTAGCTTCTTACATGGCAAGAGCATGATTTGGTTCCATTATGTGTGGGTTTGATCAAGAAGATGGAAAATGTGCTCATTAAGGATAAACTTTTTACTAATATTGATTCTACTACAAATGTTAATTAAGATCCAATTCTACATGATAAACTATTGTTCTTATACTATAAACATAATCATCATAATAGTACCTCAATAGATTATCTACCACTCAATCCTTGATCATCATAGTAGTTTGATTGAAATATGTATCACTCAATCTGTAATCATCGTAATCTCATAAAGATTAAGTTTTGTTTAACTTTATAAATTTTTAGATAAGTTGTCGAAACTCACGACTAATTGTCAAAAAGGTATAATTCATTAAGATCTAATTATACATGATAAAGTGTTGTTCTTATACTATAAACATAATCATCATAATAGTACCTCAATAGATTATCTACCACTCAATCCTTGATCATCATAGTAGCTTGATTGAAATATGTACCACTCAATCTGTAATCATCATAATCTCATAAAGATTAAGTTTTGTTTAACTTTATAAAATGTTAATTGAGATATATGTTCTTTTATTATGTTATTGTACCTTTTTAGACATTTTTAAACATTTTAGACAACATGTCGAAATTTGAGACTAGCTGTCGAAAGTTTTAGACAGGCAGTCAAAATTTTAGACTAGCTGTCAAAAATTTTAGACAAGCAGTCAAAATTTCAGACTGGCTGTCGAAATTTTTAGACAGGCAGACGAAATTTTAGACTAGCTGTTGAAAGTTTTAGACAGGCCGTCGAAATTTGAGACTAGCTGTTGAAATGTTTAGACAAGTAGTCGAAAGTTTTAGATAGGCAGTCAAAATTTTAAACTAGCTGTCGAAAGTTTTAGACAGACCGTCAAAATTTGAGATTAGCTGTTGAAAGTTTTAGACAGGTTGTTAAATATAACACAAAGAGGTCTAAAACAGAAACATCCAACACAAGTACTCTATAACAATTTGTGGTATACCAGAACAGTTTTATACATACACAAAATTCCATTCCATTGCCTTTGCTAATAAATATCCAATACAAGTCATACTAAAAGAGTTTGATACATAAACAAAATACCATTCCATTTCCTTTGCTAATAAATATCCAATACAAGTCATACTATAAGAGTTTGATACATGAACATTGTCATACTACAAGGAGAAGATGGTTGTCGGGTAGAACATATTTGAAAGTAGGTTATTGGATCTTAATCGACATTTGTAGTAGAATCAATATTAGTAATAAGTTTATCCTTAATAAGTACATTTTCCATCTTCTTGATCAAACCCACACAAAAGTTAGAACATACTCTAAGCAAAAATCCAAAAAATAGGGAAGTGAGAGAGGTTACCACGGAGGTGAACTCGATACTCTTGTCATAGAGGACGTTGGAGTCCTGAGCGTTGTTCAAGAACTGCCACTGAGGAGCCTCAAGATTACTGATTCTTTGGCCTACCCGAGACAAGACGTCCGAGCCAAGTGTAGCTCCGTGAGTCCCGACAGCATTGTCAACGACATACTCATCAACATGAGTAGAAATCAACAACAGGCGTGCCTTAGAGGTCGCTGGTTTCTTCGGAACTGGGCCGAACATTGGAAGGATCTTGATAGCAAGAGGCAAAGGAGGAGCGTCTGTTGCGGAAGCGTCGACCTGGGGAGTAGGGTCCACTACTGGGCTCAAAATTGTAGGAGCTGGGGGAGGAGTCACCTCGGTCCTTTTAGGAACCTTAGCAGGCCAACCAAATTTATGCGAAGCTCTCGGGCACTTGCTCTGCTTGGCCCCCTCACCACTGGTGAGCATGTACTCGAGGTTGGAATCCATTGTACCTGCACAATCGAATCATATTAGAAAACGAGCTTAAAATTCTAAAATCAGTATAGAGCAAACATTTAATGGAATTAAAGACAAGTGACAGGGAACCTAACTAGAACTCTCCCCTGAGCTCGTGCTCGACGACCAAGTAATTCCCCCATCTTCAGACGAGGCTGGGGGAGTCCCTTCCCTATACGTGGAAGTCAACCTCGAAAGGTCCCTATAGTCATTTGTCCCGTATTGGACGAAGATTCCATCCCAAACCTCGTTCAAACTATACATTGTGTCGTATTTCCCTAGCTAGCTATCAAACCTATGGACCCTATCGTCTACCCAAGACCATACATAAAAATTGTCCCTATCATCTGGGCATAAGATCAGGGTGTCAGGTTTATGCTTAAGGAGGGAAGGAGACCACAAGGCCAAGCTAAGAATGACCTTACCTCTGTCACTCGAGCTCGATGCCTCATCATTGGCGTCGCTCCCCAAGCATGGACTCCTGCGACGGCGAGCTGGGGATCGTGCCTTTGAGCTTCGCCTCGGAGAAAGACTTCCATTGGGAGAGACACAAACTCCCACCTGGTATACTTCTTGTAGGCCCTATTGTCTGTTGATTGGTCCTTCTCCAGGAGGCCACAGGCTCGAAGCTTATCTTCATGAAGAAGATAAGACAGGGAGCGCCTGCCACAAGGAAGCTGGAGCAAAATTCCCTTGTGCTCCTTCATCTCATCCGTGGGAGTAGGACGGTGATATTTGGTTGGAGAATTGAATACATTATGAATGGTTTGAGCCTAAACAAAAGTCGAGCACGAAAAGAAAAAAGATTGTATACTTATGGATTCGTCTGAACGTGTAATATTTGGAGGGAGCCAGGTCGTCCGTCCAAAAGAACGCCAGTTTGAAGTTAGGAGAATGGTTGGGCATGTCCTCGAAAATCTTCTTCTCCCTAGGATTGCTCGAAAGGTAGTAGAAGCCATCTCCTCCCCGAGCCCAGGAGGGGTTGCTTTTCAGGCAAAAGAGATATAGAATATCTCTTGGCGAAGGTCCTTCCCACTTCAGTTCATGGTAAAGCGACCTCAGGGCTGACAAGACCATGTATGAGTTGGTCTGGAGTTGGAATGGCGCGAGCCCAAAAAAATCTAGAAAGTCCTTAAAAAAGGACTTCAAGGGTAATAAGGCCCCTTCCTTCATATGCTCGTGGCTCCAAGCCGCGAGCTTCAGCTTATTGTCAAGATTGCCATCACTCAGGGCGTAGCAGCTGCATTCATTGGAGGTCGGAGCTCGACACCTTACCAAGCCTGAAAATCCTAGGCCATGGCGAGCTAGGATGTTGGTTATCTGTCCCAATGAGGAAACTGAGCTCCAATAGTGCTCGGCCTCGAAAAACTCTCCCTTCGAGGTGGGAATGGCGGTCAGCTGCGAGGTGGATGGACGATTTGTTGATTCTTCCAGCAGTGAGAATTTGAGTTCGCCCGATTTGAAAGCGACCGTTACTTTAAGCGTAGGGTCGAGAGGAAATGGTCTGGGCTTGGGGTCCGGGTCTGGATAGATTGCGACTCTAAGTTTTTTCCTCTTTCTCTCTTCGACCTCGTCGATTTGGCGTCGAAATTGAGCTCGAGTATCCTCTTGCGCACACCTCAATTCGTTCTCATGAATCAGCTGTTGATTATGAGTAAAGGGCGACTCTGGGCTCAGATTTTTCGGTGAATAAGGAATCGCAAGTACTGACCTCCACCATTTTCCCAAATTCTGCGACATCTAGCAAGAAAGAAAAAGGGTGAGGGCCAGGCATACAAGAAATTTAGGATAAAAATTGAGATGGTTCGAGCTCGAATGCTCGAGACCATGGAATAAGCTCGATCAAAAGAACGAGATCAGGCTCAGAAGAAACCTGAGCTATTGAAAGAGTCAAGCCCGAGCGTGTGTTTGACGCGAAGGGGGGAAGGTGGACTTATTTTCGAGAATCCCGGGTTTTTAGGGAAAAAGTTGGCGGTTACTCAAAAAGGTGATATTTTTTTGGAAACGTGCAGTTTAAAAACCCTAAGTCCAAAACCCTATTACTTAAGCTACACGAAACCCCCCATTACCAGAAAAACACCATTTTTACACATTTCTACCCTAAATTTTTCAGTTTAAACCTTGATTCTAAACATGCAAAAATTACTCAAATCAGAAAAGCTTGCGTAATGCAAGAGCGAGGCCTTATAAATCTGGTAGAAACCAAGAATGCTATTTTTATAAAGGAAACATGTAAAAAGAAAAACAGGTGGAAAAGGATCAGAAACTTACACAATGTAGTTGGTGGATACACACAAAGCGATGATCAAAGAAGTGGTTGCAGGGAAGCTTTCACGGAGTTGTAGACACCAAGGGATTTTTGTTTTCTCGCTTTGGAGAACATGCAAGAACAGAACAAATTTAGAGTTCTGGTTTTTTCTTCTCTTTTCTCTAAAAGTTCTAAATGCGAAAGTAAGGAGAATAAAATGACACGGATATATATATAGGCCTCGAGGAATTTCAGAGGTCAGGCTAATCTGGGCCATTGGCCAGATTTCACATCTGATCTGACGATCATGAACAAATGAAAGGATGGCGCCATAAAGTTGGTAAGCGAATGGACGTGGGCATAGGTACCAAGGCACTCAAGTACACTGATTAATCAATGTAATGATCCAACTACTCTAGAATTTTGTACCATTAACGAAAACTACACATAGACCCTATTCTTAACAAAACTTACAATTGAAAAAAATTCATAACTTTATTAAAACTTGTAAAAAAAAGAAATGTTGAACTTACATAAAATATTAAGTAGGATATGGGATCCCATTGTTTTAAAATCAAAACATGACATTATTAAAAAGAGATTTACATAATAAGATGCGTAAAAATACATGTAAAAGCCATAAAAACAAAACTACATCCTCAAATCGAAACTCTCAGCTCTTTGAATCCATTCCGCCACAATACACATTCTCTGAGCTTCCAAGAACCTTCCCTGCCACTAAGACCTATTTTCCTGCACATATAAAAAAAAAGGAATGAGCCTAATGCCCAGCAAGGAAAATCTAACATATAGCCATATACATAAGAATTCATAGTGCAACATAAAAACATATCATAACACATACAACACATACTATAATGGCCATTATTACTTGGGGTCCCATAGACTAAACAAGTCATATGCCCATTAGATTAGTGGGGTCCTACTAGCTAAGCAGGTCATATGCCCATAATCTATTTGGGGTCCTACTAGCTAAGCAGGTCATATGCCCATAATCTATTTGGGGCTTGTTAGTCATATGGGTCATATGCCCAAGCCTACAAACATACATATCATAACATATTTCATAACATAAAGACCATAAGATAACATATAAAACATATAGCACATAAATCCTATCCTATTTTCCTTACCAATATACCGGGATATGAGGACAGAGTAGGGAATTTGGAGCACTCCTGAAAACCATAATATAGAGGTGAGTATACTAAAGAAAAGAGATGGAAAGAATAAACTACACCATCGAAACGATACTTACCAATGAAAACCTTAAGTTCGAAGAACTTAGATGCCTAAGAATAGAAAAGACTGAGTTAGGATTTGAGTAGAGAAGAACTATAAGAATCAATACAGAAAGGAACTAGAATTAGGAATACCTTGAATGCTTCTATGACCGAACTATACCTCGAAACCAAAATACACTATAACCTTACTTCCCAAGTGTTTATTAAGCTTATAATGATTAAGCTTATAATTCCCAACCCAAGTGTTTACACTCTCACAATAACCTAGCAACTTGCAGCCTCTGAACTTAGCTTGATGAATGAATGAAAAATGCTTGGTGCTAGGTCCTATTTATAGAGTTCTAGGAATAAAAATCTTCTTTTTGGCTTTGAATAAAAATAATAAATTTAATTGAAAATATTTGAATATTCTTCAGCCAAAGGCTTAGGAATTGTTCAAATTTTTCAGAGAGATTTAAGGATTCAAAGCTTGATTTTTAAAATAATAAAAACAAATAGAATCCTAACTTCTAACTCCCTAAATCTCGTAACTCTAAACTCCCCTTCAGTAAAATCAACATATCTGGAGCTTTAGAACTCCAATTTGGACTCTCTTTATACCGTTAGAAAGCTCATTAAATTATCTACAACTTTTAAGAAATACTATTTTTTGAAATTCCTAATATAACTGGGTCAAAAACAGGTCGACAGTTACAGTACCCTAAAGTTACGAAAAATCTATTTAATTATCTAAATATCAATCTAATCCACAAATAAATAAAATTGTGATAAATGTCATGATCCTATCAGATTTTGGTGAAGACTAAGTCTTATATTTCTCTTATTTTATCATTAAAATAATAATTTCTTAATAATCATACATATGATAAGTGTTACTATCTTATTGGGTCTATCTAAACCTTGTAATATAATAAATATCACCATCAATATTAGTCATATTAATCAAACCTTAGGTTAAAATTAATATTCTTAAACTATAGGTTAAACTTAGAAAATCTACAAGTGTTACTATGAGTGTCCAATTAAATCCCGGTCTGAACCAAAATCCACAGTTATAAACATACTACAACTAATACTAGCTATTACTACTACTACTACTATCTAACTAGCTAAGTAAATTCTGGGACTCTGCAATCAACCCCTAGCTGACGCGTGTCCACACTCGAGTACAATTGATGGTACAGTTTCCAAGAAGGGCAGTTCAAAAGTTTCATTCTCATAGGATTCGAAATGATACTTTTAAGGGGGCAAAATGTTACACCCAGATTTTGAGCATGAGATTGTGATCCCAAAATCTTGGCTCGCTATGTGTAAGCTCGAAATAAGCACTGTCGTCGTATGTCCATTCTGTGCAAACTGTTTTTCCTGTAAGCAGCGACCTCAGACGAGCAAAGGGATGTGTAACCTTGAAAATGCTCTGAGCTCGCAAATAGCATGGTGTGACACTCGGATGTATCCCTGAGCCATCCCTTGCCTTCTGGACTGGTTCAAGCTCGAAGTGGTGAGTTCAAATGTGGCAATATTGTTAATTTCTGCTTGTTCCGAGCATAGGCGAAGTTACGCGACAAGCACGTGATCGATAGAAATTCTCGGCGAGTTCGTGATCGACTGCTAGCCTCAAAGATTCTCGTACTTGAGTTAATCGGTTATATGTGAACATATTTATTGTTGTGCAATCCCATTGTTCAAGGGATATTGTTTAATCTGTTATCTGATCCCACATTTTATGGAATTTTTCCGTGTATGTAGGAAATAATGCATTAAATAGCATTATTTCAATTGATTCGTAGAATATCTTCCCGAGATATGTGGGAATGAATTCTGCAACATTCTCTATAAATAGAGAAGGAAGATCCATTTGTAGAAGACCGATATACAGATTCTGGAGAGAAAACTCTAGGCAACTATTCTCTGAAGAGTTTCCAGAAAACTCCCAAGTTCTAATAATATAGACTTGTGGACTACGCATATTTAACTGCTGAACCACGTAAAAAACCTCTTGTGTTCATCCTTGTTTATTTTCTCCAATTTTTTCTTGTTTAATTTCTCTCCTATTTAAGTTGACGAAAAACGGCGTCAACAAATCTCAATTTTTTTTTCGAATTTTTCTCTCAATCTTTCCTTTTATTTTTCTATTGTCACAACCAAATCACAAAATAACACCCATTACAAATCAATCCCCATTTATATATTTATATGCCCATGGTATAAATTAAAGGAATGGAAAATAATGAAGTGTTCAATTAGGCTCAAAATAAGTGTTTAACAATAAAAACATATATTTTTTTAGGCTCAAAAAGGGTAACTAAGGATACATTAATCAAGGTTGGCTTGAAAGGTTCAAACGTTCCAAAAAAAAAATCGCCTAAATCATTTTCCTAAACATGCATTGTCTATGATTTTGCCTCAAATAGCAAGCAAGCAAGTTCTAGAAATTTTCATACATTCTTTCCACAAAATTCAACAAGTGTACATGCATTTAAATGCAAGAATTTACCAATCATGATCAAATATTCAATTTTACAATGAATTAAAGTAACCCAAAGAAGTGGTCAAACCAAGCACACAGATTTTTTTTTTTGCAATCGAATATATATTTCTCGAATTATATTACAAGTCATTCACGTATTATCATCGGCTAATCATTGTTATCTTGATTCGATAGACTCTCTAGATAACCTAACACGTAACACAATTAACAAACAAAACCAAACACAATTTAACAAAACACCAAACTAAATAGAAACTTGACTCAACTAATCTGACACAAATAACTAAAATAAAACCACCTTCCCCAAACTTAACAAAAATATTGTCCCCAATGTTTAAATAAAAGCTAAGGAAAACAACCTTACCTGACTCAACTCATGATGAAGGACCTGCCTCGTAATCCCCCTCAGGTGGGGGATACCACAAAGTGGGGTTGTTGTGGATATGGTGGAAATCCACTAGTGTCAATGCCAAAATGAGTGGTAAAGGCTTGGTTGTAGGCATATTGGTTCTGTGCCGCATTGACACTCCATAAGTGGTGCTACTGGAATAGAGACTCCAAAGTGTCCATCCTTTAGTTTATGTTCTGGGTTTTTTTTCGAATTTTAAAAAAAAAATGTGATCGTGCGGCCACAGGACACCCTTCCTGCGGTCACAGGATTGAACCCCTAGGCAATTTTTCAACGGCGTCGCGTGCGGTCGTAGGGTACCTGATGCAGTCGCACAAATCTTCCTAATACGCCTAGACCACTGGATTTGCGGCCAGAGGAAGTGGTTCCTGCGATCGCAGGTCTGCTCCACAAACCACAATTTCTTTCTTTCTTTCTTTCTTTTCATCATTTTTCAATTTTTTTTTACATATTTCACGATTCCAGAATCAACAATATTTACAAGAAAATTAGAATTAAATAAAAACTAAATAAAAAAATTAAAAATTGTCTCAACTAAAATAACTTAAGAACTTAAAGAAATTTAAATGAACTTGGGATGCCTCCCAATGGTGCTTTATTTAACGTCTCCAGCAAGACGCTCACTTCCTTCATTAAACTTCAACTTGGGTCAAGTCCACCCCGCTCATCCTTTAGAGTCATAGTGTCATAAGCAAAAACTTGTCTTTTGATGTTGCTAATCATCGGAGCCTTCCACCGCTCGTGTAGCCTTTGAGCCTTCCCACTATAGAATCTTTTCAAACAATCATGAACTGCTCGACTACCAATTTCAGCATTGGTTTTTCTATTGGTGGTTTCCAAATTACTACCACCATTACATACCACATCCACTCTAAAAAAAGTTAGAATATCAGTTGCTACAAAAACATTAAATGTTATCTCTTCGATTTGCACTCGCAACTTCAACTCTCCGTTTTGTACATCAATTAATGCTCTCCCTGTGGCTAAAAATTGTCTTCCCAAAATAATGAGAATGTTTGCATCTTCCTCCATATCTAGAACAATAAAATCATCAGGGAAGATAAATTTACCAACCCGAACTAAGACATCTTCAATTACTCCACAAGGTTGCTTAACAGAGCGGTCTGCCATTTGTAAGGACACAATAGTGGGGCGAGCTTCTCCCAATTTCACTTTTTCAAAAAATAGATAAGGGCATTAAATTTACACTAGCCCCTAAATTACATAAGGCCTTGGTCATAACAGTATCTCCTATTGAACAAGGAATCACGAAACTACAAGGATCTTTAAGCTTGGGAGGTAGTTTCTTCTGCAAAATAGCACTGCACTCCTCGGTAAGGGCCACTGTCTCATAATCCTCCAACTTCTTTTTCTTTGACAAGATTTCCTTCATAAACTTCACATAACTTGACATTTTTTCAAGTGCCTCGGCAAAAGGTATGTTAATGTGAAAATTTTGAAAAATGCTAGAAACTTCGAAAACGACTTGTCAAGTGTCTTCTTTTGAAGTCGTTGAGGATATGGAATCTTGATGTGGTGCTCATAGCTCACTGGTGACTGCTTCTTCTTAAGGTATTCAATAAACTCTTCTTCTACCTTACCCTCATTCTCAACTTCAACTTTTGGTGCAGGTATAGACTTCTTGACTGGCTCTTCCAACTTCTTCCCACTCCTCAAAGAGATTGCATTGCACTACTCTTTAGGATTCACCTTTGTATTACTTGGAAAATTTCCTTGAGGCCTACTTTGTAACATATTCGTCAACTGACCAACTTGCATCTCAAGATTCCAGATGGATGAGCGAGTTTCTGTCATATATTGAGATTGAGAGTCGGTCAGAGTTAACAGTGCAGCTTGTAACTCATTTGTCTTCTCTTGAGCAACAGGTAGTGACAGTGGTTGTAACGATGCCTGAGGTGGAGCTTGAAGCATAGGCAGCTGAATTTGTTGAGGATCCTGATTATTTCTCCATGCAAAATTAGGCTGATTTCTCCACCCTTGGTTGAAAGGGTTGGAGAATGGATTATTAGCTTGCCTATTGAAATTTTTCATCATATTCACATGTTCCATGGGAATGGAATTGTTCATCTCAGCTACCATGCACAACTCAAATGGGTGAGAACCACCACAATTATGACATACCGCTTAGATTTGCGTGACTTTAGTGGCCATAGAATTTTGCTGCAATTGCTTGGTCAATGATGCAATCTGAGCAGTGAGAGCGGTAATAACATCCAACTCATGCATACCAGCTACCTTCTTATTTCTATCTCGTTCACAAGGTCACTGATAGTTATTCATGGTCATTTCTTCAAGCAATTCATAATCCTCATTAGCACTCTTTCTCATTGTTGAACCGTTATTTTTTATTATTATTAATAAATAAATAAATAATAAAAGAAAAAATTCGGTTTGGAGTAAAGGAGAAAAAGTAAAAATAAATATCTCCATTATTCTCTCCACCTTCCCACTTCCCATTCTGACCACTCCCCACTTTCTCCACTTTATTTTCACTTTAACGTAAAAATTAAGTCTACAAAAGAGGAGAACAAAAAAATCAGACTAAAGGGAAAAAAAAGAGAGAGATAGACATTTTCGCATCAGGAAAGAAACAGAGAGAAAAAAAATCAAGTCACGATATTTCTTCAAATCGCTCAAGTTTCACAGGTAAATATCTATCCCTAAATTTCTTTTTCTTCCTGGGATTTCTCTTTCTCTATGATGGAATGCACTAATTTCTTTCTCTTCATCTAACACGGAATGCACCCATTCCACCCTCAAAAAAAAATTGACGGATGCACTCATCCAAAAATCTATGGAATGCACTCATTCCGCCCCAAAAATTAATGGATGCACTCATCCAAAAATTTATGGAATGCATTCATTCCACTACAAATCTATGGAATGCACTCATTCCACTACAAATCTATGGAATGCACTCATTCCGCTCCAAATCTATAGAATGCACTCATTCTGCCTTTAATTTATTTTTCTTTAAAATAAAGTTGGATTGTTATGCTGTCGGAATTATCTTTAAAAAATGTTAATTTTGATTGAGAACAGTGAAATTAAAGAAAGTACAAATTTGGCCAAAACCAAATACCTTATCAAAATCTAAAATCAAAATAATTGCTTGAGTTAATTTCTTTGTTTTAAGCAAACAAAGTCCAAATTAATTGATAAAAAAAATCATTCACGGTGACGACGATGTTTGATAGGCCAAACTGAATGAATATGAGCATCTACATATATATATATATATATTAAATCATTACATGTCACAATAAAAAAAAGAAAAAGAAAAAGAAGGCTTTATAATGATCCAAAGTCCTTGCAAAGCCGAATCTCCTTGACTGACGAAAAAAAAACGGTACAAAGAATTGAAGCTATAAAATCAAACCAAGAAAGATGTTATGTGTGCTTTAAAAAAAAAAAAGATTAAATATGTTCGAATCATAGCATAAAGGGGGACACAATCTTGGTCAAAGAAAAAAATTTAACTATGACTTTTGAAGGAATGATGATGTGCTCTCTGCTTGTCAACATTCATAAAAAATAAATATGCTCAGTAAGCATTCATCCATATGTATGAACAATGAATTACATATGTACACAAACAGTACTTACAAAATCTGAAAGGCACAAACGTAAAGGTCAACAAGACCAAATGTGTATTGCACTATATATGTTCCATGAAAAAAAATAATATTAGTGACATATATTATGCTTATACTCCAAAGCTAAGAAACGAAAATGCACTGTATAAAGGGTTCAAGACTGAATGCTTTAAACAAAACATATCATTCAAAAGTCATTCATGATCAAATATAATATATATATACATATTTCTATATATAATCAGGGCAAGAAAGATTGTACTTAATATATATATATATATGTATTGAAAATGATTCAAATCGAACTACTACCTAGACCGAAAGAGAAAATAGCATACAATACATGAGGAAAAGATGAAAGAGATCTGATCAGGGTCATTTGACGATCTAATCATATATAAGTATATATATATATATGTACGAATAAGATTAGAAAAACTTAATTTCAAGTCTGTTAGACGAAAACTGAGAAACGAGGCCTTACAATAAATTCCAAGTCAAAAAAAAAAAGTGTATCATGCATAAACAATATATACATATAAAGGGGCTTACCTTGAGAAAAAAAAAGTGTTTGTATGCTCTGTCAAAGAATTGCAACTTATCATATGACTCTTGCTTGATCTCAGTAAATCTATTAAATAGACTCGGAGATATATCTAACATTCAAATAATATATAATAAAAATATCTTAAATTTGAAACCAAATTTAAATTCAAACTTTAAGATATTTATATTATCTGACAAATTCAAAACATAAAACAGTCAGATTTTATCTCAAAATTTTAAATTCAAATTAAATAAATAATAATAATAAAATTTGAATTTTAAAATAATGATATTACCTGATATAAAATTTTAGATTATTCCCCACAAATTTTGGAATAATCAATTAAAATTTTGATTTTTAATAATCTCTTTAGAGATTTCAAGACATAAAATTGTCACAAAAATGATAAAATTCTAAAACCATGTGAAATGGTATGAAATTTCTAAATCCCAAATGAGCTCATCAAAATTAATTCAAATGATGAAATATCATTCCAAAATTTCAAAGAGGTCATTAACCTCACAAAATCTCAAAAATGGTAATTTTACCTCAAAATTAAAAGTGCACTAAAATTCAAAGCCATAGTAAATGGTATTCCAAAAAGAGGTCATTCACTTCTTAACTTTCAAAGCATCACAAACGAATACCGGAACTACGTTTGACTTGATTCCTAAAAAAGGATGCGTAGGCAACTTAGTTGCTAAGACTAAGTGCAGTCGCTGATACCGCAAAATGGTATAAAAACACAAATCTCAAAATTCCATAAAAGGTCATCCACCTAGGAATTTTTCCAAATTTTCAAATGGAAAAGAATTCCTGAAAATGGTCATATACCGGAATTCTTATATTCAAATTCTAAAATATCTCAATCCGAACTACAAGTGGCTTGATCCTTCATAAAGAAGGTATGTAGGCAACTCAGTTAGCCAAAAGTACTGAGTTCAGCTGCAATTCCAAATTCATCCCAGTTCTCCCTAAATTATTTCAAATTATTTAATATCATCGTAATTGGAATCAAAGGGTGTTGACTGTGTTTTTAGCCAACGACGTGAGAACGTCAAAGACGATAAACCTTCAAGAGAATTTAAATGACACAGACAGTTTTATCAAGAAAAGTAAATAACACACAAGATTTTTATAGTGGTTCAGCCCCGATCAATTGGTAATAGCCTAATCCACTTAAAGTTGTGATTATAGATCTGTACTCAAGATCAGATGGACTGAGCCAACCGAGTTTCTTCAGTGCAGATTGCAAAAATACAAGAATTCTTTCAAATACCAGCGCTTTCTCTCCCTAGAATACTCAGACCCAAATTTTCCCAAAAAGTCTCCAAAGAAGAAGAAGCCCCTTCTAATCCCATAAGCCATATATTTATAGGCTTAGGATCATACATCTGATATCCCCTAGAATCGGGATATTTTATTATATTTATTACATTTTAATTACAAAAAACATTCAAAATGTAACAAAACCCCCAATTTGTGGGAAGAATGAGAGATTCCCGCATGTGCAAAGACCGGTTCTTGTTGAAGCCGTTTCTGGGAATCTTGACTTAGTCCTCCTCTATCTGGTCGACCCATATCTCCCACTGACCACTCACGCAAGTGTTGGTCAGACACGTGCATGCTGGACACACACAAGTGTTGGTCGGACATATGCATGTTGGACGCATGCATATGGACCATACTCCTTGGACTTCTCCTCGGACCAAGGTCCGAGCACACCTCTAATCTCTCCTCGAACCAAGGTCCGAGCCACACCCTCCTTTGGCCTCCTCGAATGAAGGTCCGAGCCACATTCTCCCTTGGCCTCCTTGGATCAAGGTCCGAGCCACATCTTGGCTCTCCTCGGACTAGGTCTCTTGGGCTCTCCTCGGACCAAGGTCCCTTTGGCTCTCCTCAGACCAAGGTCCGACCTCACCTTGGCCTTTCATCGGACCAAGGTCCGACCGGGTACTTGGACTGCTCCTCGAATGTACTTGGCTTGGACGTGACACTCTCAAGCAGTCAAAACTCTTCATCAGTCTACCGGGTCACTTTTTCACAACTCTGAGGAGTCAATGTATTTATTGACCATTTAATGTGTCTTTTACGAACCATGTACTGCCATTTGTCACCTCTATTGTCACGTCATCAATCTCCATTTTTGGGGATAACAAAGGGTATTTCCTTTAAACAAAAGGATTGTAATTAAGAGGTTATTCTTATAATCTCGGATGGGTCGAACTTAAATAAATAAAATCTTATGCTATAAATTTGGCATAGGTGAAATTGTGTTTCGCATTTATTTTTTTTATTTTCTAAATATGAAATTTTTGCTTAACACTCATAAATGCACTACCTGTTGCAGCGTCAATAATGGTGCAAGTCATCCCACACAAACCGTTATAAAAATTATGGACTAGCATCCATTTTTCAATCCTATGATGAGTACACTTTTTGAAAAGCTCCTTAAACTTCTCCCATGCATCATAAATAGACTCTCCATCAAATTGAGAGAAGTTATTAATTTCCCCTCTTAATTTTATAGCCTTGGATGGAGGGAAAAATTTAGCAAGAAATTTCAGAGCTAATGCCTCCCATGTAGTAATTGAATTGGCTTGAAGAGAGTTCAACCAACTTTTAGCTCTATCTTGCAGTGAGAATGGGAACAATCTTAGTCTAATAGCATCGTCAGTGACCCCATTATATTTAAAAGTTCCACACAGCTCCAAGAAATTGGCTATGTGTGTATTAGGATCCTTGGTAGGGAGTCCACCAAGCTGGACAGTAGACTGGACGATTTGCAGAATCGCTGGCTTAATTTCAAAATTATTGGCAGCAACTATCGGCGGTTGGATGCATGATTGTACTCCAGTAACAGCAGGGATTACATAGTCTCTTAGTGTGCGAACTGCTGGCTCAGTAGCGTCCACATTCAACACATTGCCCTGATGCTGGGCCATCTCTGCTAATTGTTTCTGCTTTCTGTTCTGTCTGCAAGTCCTCCCAATTTCAGTATTAATGGGCAAAATATTTCCAATCCCTATACGTCGCATATACCAATCGGCACCTGAAATTAAGATTCTCAAACACAACAGTTAGAGATAATTAACACAGAAATATCAAATTAGAATAAAAATTAATTATATTGGTATTAATAAAAATCAATCCCCGGCAATGGCACCAAAAACTTGTTGTGTAAAATTGATACGCAAGTATACGTAATCGACACAAATAATACAATGATAAATAAAGATCGTTCCCACAGAGATTGATTTACTAATTACCAACAAATTAATTTTCTATTTCTATTTGGTCAACAATAAATTGGTTTAAAAAATATTAAAATAACAAAAGTAATAAACATAAAATAACACTATGAAAGAAAGCAAATAATTGTAAAAACTTCAAAAATAAAGAGCTGGGGATTTTAATTTCATCAACTTTTCACTTTATTATTTTTCTAATCAAACTTCACAATTCTTCTTCCTAAACTAATAGCGGATTAAAAAAATAATTCTTACTCTTTTTCAAGAAACAAAGGACTCAATTTACATATGAATTTTCTACATTCCTGTGATAAATTCCAACACATAAAAGACATTGAACACAATAATCCTAAAACTACACAATTCATATAGGTGTTTTCATGCAATATGAAAATTATGATTATTCAATCATAGCATAATCAATTCTCACTTTTCAGATTTCGAATCAAAATCATAAATCATGCAAATGGTGATCAAGAATTCATAAGCATTAAGAACAGATCAAATAATTTAGAATAGAAGTGAAGGAAGAATCATGAAATCCTCATAGAAAATAACAAATATCCAAGTGATTACATTAAAAACCCTAGAAAATAAAATTAGTTCATGTTCATCATTAAGAAATCCATAAACAAGAAATTAACATAAAGTTAAGATAAAAGAAAAAGAAAAGAACTCTCTGCTGATCCAAGCTCTTCTCCAAAGTGATCCCAATCCTCTTCTCCCAGTCCAGGTCTGCAAAAGTGCCTCTTCTTCTCTCCAAAATCGTGATTTAAACTTGATTAGCGTTTCTCCCAAATATGAAATGACCAAAACACCATTCATTAAAAATCTGCGTTTTTCACATTTCTAGACATATCTTGCGGTCGCAAGATGTCATTCCTGCAGTCGCAGGAATACCCTAGAAATACCTAACTTTTCTGGAATTGCGGTCGCAGAAAGTGCTCCGAAACAGTGTTTTCCACCAATTTTTGTCCTTTTGCGGTTTTTCCACCATGTTTCCACACCTAAGTCACCTAAGCCCTTCTTCACCTGAAAACATACAAAAACAAGCGTAAAATAGAACAAAAGAAAACAAAACACCTAATACTTTACCTGAAAACACATAGATAAACGAGTCTAAAACTCGTTTATCAAGTGGGCTAATGATTCATGCATGTGGTTTATGTGGTGTTTGGTAGCTTGGAATCCAAAGTTCCATAGGATTGGTTGATGCATGTTTGCTGCCAAAAAATTTCAACGACTTCCAAATGACCAAATCATACCTAAACGGCCTAATTATTCAATAAGAGTTTTTGTAATGCGTTATTTGGAAAGAGTACATGATTTTAACATCTTGAACCACTGAAAAGTGTTAATATATAGCTCAAGTTATGAGCTTTTTGGGAATCTGGTGCAAGTTGTATTAGGGTATGGCGGTTCTGACCTTAAAACTTTGAACAGTTAGTTGAGTGGGTAAAAATTATTATTTTTGGCTGAAATGTTTACTGAATGTTCTAGACATATTGAATATTAAGCCCAAGAAACAGTTTTTTAAAATTAACTATATTTTGGGAGTTATAAATGTTCCAATTTAGATGTTCAAAATTGTTTGCTGCCAAGATGGTTTTATTACAGTGGCTTCCAACAGGCCAAACGCTATGTTATTGGTCAAACTTTCAAATGAGACTTTCAACATTTCATTATTTAGGAAGAGTACTTAACTTTAGAATTTTGAAACACCAAAAAAATCTTTATGTCTAGGTCAAGCTATAAGCTTTTTGAGATTGATGTGCAAGATGGAGTGAAAAACTGACAGCTTAAAGAGTTGATGTTAGAGCAACGTTTTGACAGGTTTAAAATCCACATTTTTAGATGGTTTTAATTATTTGTACTCTTTTTATATTAATTAAAAGCCTTGCAAGGGTTGACTAAGAAATACCCCATAAATTGTAGGGGTTTTTTTTTCTAAAAAGGTTGTCAAATCAAATTATGTTTGGACAGATTTGATTTCTTTAAACTTTAAGTCATAATTCACTAGTCAAATCATGTTTCTTTTTCTTAAAGTAAATATAAGATAACTTTCTATGGATTAAGGGTTAAAATTTAAGTGGCTTAAAATATAATGAGGTTTTATATTTTATTGAAAAATCTTAAGATGGTACTCTTGTGTGAGATAGGACTAAAATTGTTTATTTGGTTAATTGAGGAAATAAAATATTTTGGATAATAAAACTTATGAGTTTCTTAATTTAATAAAAATTGACCTTTTTATTTACAATTTTAATAAAGCGGGAGACAGCGTTTAACACTTTTAATTTATAAGGAAAATAAGAAAGTGGTAATGAAAATTTTCTTTAGGCTTAAGAAAGTGGTCTCATTATGCAATTGGAAATTTACTTCCAAATTTCCGACACCATTATTTGAAGGCATGTTTTTATGAATAATGTGTTAAGGCTAAAAATTCAAGGGTTTAGTCTAAGTTTTAAGATTTAAGAGCAAATGCTTTTAAAGTATTGAAGAAAATTTTAAGTTCATTCCTAATCGCTCAACTTAAAGACATAAACTTAATTAATCAAATGTCATAATTAATCTGAGTCATTGTGTGGTTTCACTACAATGTTATCTAAGCGGGAAGGCTCGCTTCTGGATAAAATATTTCCACAAGCAAGCGCTAAGGAATCCAGGTAAGACAACTTATGATATGTTTGGCTACAACACATTAATGACTAGTTTAGATTATTAATTATAAGCTAATAATTTGAACTAGTCTTAGAGGTTCACTTAAGACCATGGTCCTAGAGGGTTCGCATACTCATGACTAAGGTAAGCAGTCCGGCTAGCTACCGCGACGACTACGAACTCTGACTAGCTAACGGGAACTAAGTAAGAAACCAATTCACCACCGGTGACTATGTAACTAAGGTCGGTTGGCCACTGCAATATGTAAGAAGTTCAGTTTAACGCCCGTGACATAAGAGTCCGGTTAAACTCCGGGACACATAAGTAAGTTTATTCTGATTCCGGCTAGCAACCGTGACAACTATGAATCCGGCTAGCCACTGAGGAACTAAGTAAGAAACCAGTTCGCCACCGGTGACTATGTAACTAAGGTCAGTTGGCTACCGCAACATGTAAGAAGTCTGGTTTAACACTTGTGACATAAGAGTCCGATCAAACTCTATGACACATAAGTAAGTTAATTCCGGAATCAAATCTCTATGACTAAGAAAGTATGTCGAATTCTTCTAGGAGTCTGGGTAACCGGTGTAACTAGTTTACGCTCGTTGACGCTATGGTAAGATATGTTAAGATGTACTAAGATATGTTACGTTATGGTAAGACATGTTAAGATGTACTAAGATATGTTAAGCTTTGCTAAGATATGCTAAGTTATGTTGAAGGTTCCTCTAGAACCCTAAGCAAGTAAGTGTGTATGTATGCTAAGATATTAATGAGTAAGTATGTATGTACGTTGAGATATGAATGACTAAATATGTATGTACGTTAAGATATGAATGACTAAGTAAGTATGTTAAGATATGAATGAATAAGTAGGTATGTATGTTAAGATATGACTGAGTAAGTAAGTATGTATGTTACCAGTTAAGACTGTATGTATGCTCTGGGATTTTCTAAGTGCAGGTGTACCTTCAGGATATGAATTTTGGTTATGAGGTATGACCATAAGTTTGCCAGGACGTTCGCACGTTCTTAAATTGTATGTTAGGGTTCGATTTCATCAAAATCCTATTCTTTGTTGGTTATCTGCCTAGTTACAGTTAGTTTAAGTTCTTGCTTCGTTTATGTGGTTATGTTTGTTAAGTTGTTCTTACTAAGCGTTTTGCTTACCTAGTTGTTTCGTGTTGTAGGTAAGCTCAAAGGCAAAGTGGATTAGTTAGCGCTGGAGTTTATCTGCGAGGATATACATGTGGACCGACCTTTTGGGAATTTATGTTTTGGGGACTAGAACCCATATTGTAACTAAGAACTTATTTTGGGCTTGTTGAATGTTTTAGAATTATGACATTGTAATTTACTTTTAAGTATGCGCATACTTCCGAACTTTTGCATGTTTTGAAAAGTTTTTTTTATATGGATTTTCGGTTACCTTATTTTAGAAAATGGTTATGTTTTTCCGCAAATTATGTTAAGAGATTTTACGGGACGTTACAAATATATTTTTCGGTTTTGTGAGCATCTTATTTCTTGTGTCTAGATTAATTTTTTTTATTATTGTTAGATTTGTCTCTTTATTTATTTTTTATTTTTTTTGTTATTAGTTTTTTTTTTATTTTTAGGTTTTAAATCTTAAAAAAATCATAAAATATAACAACAACAAAAATAATAAAACAAAGCTTGTTTTGTCAACATAAGCAATTTTTGCTTAAAGGTCAATTTGAGTAAAGTTCCATCCATGTTTACTTAGTAACCTCGGGGAGTTCTAGTAAGTATTGGTTGTAAGATGACTGTTTTTATGAATTGTGACCCCTCCACAATTATCTATGAACATCGTGGATCTCTAGATAAAGTGTGGGGCTTAAGTGAGACCGTTCTGGAAACAAGTAAAACAAAAAAAAATCATAAAAAAAATACAAAAAAAAATGAAGAAGAGAAGAAACATTTCGAGCTTTATATTCCAATGTATTATTCTTCATTCGGAAACAATCATTATTCTAGTGCTACTAAGGGTACTAGACGTTTTAGGAGTGCATACAAACTTAGTGTAAGAGAGTACCGAGAACTTGAGGTCTTAGAAACTAAGTTTGATAAAGAAAGTTACGAGGTTCCCGAGGTAGATTATGATGAACGTTATTGTGACTTTGCAAGAGTCGAGTATAGGAACCATAATTCTAGTTGGACCAACCCCGTAGACTTTAGTTGGAAGCCTGAGTACAACTATCAAGCACCGCCTCACATGAATTTTGAGCAAAATTTTCCTAACTTCCCACATGAACCTTCATATAATGTCTGGACTAATACGAATTCCTAAGAGGACACTTTACACACATTTATAGAGGTGCAAAGAGAGTTCAATAGACAATTTGTGGAAGATTTTAGAGAAACTGGTACTAAACTTTCATAATTGTCCAGCCCTATTATTTCACATAATTTAAATCAATTCCCGTCTCAATCTGAGACCATAACACCATCCCCTACTCCCAGTTCCAAATCCAATGAGGATGATGTCATTACCATTCTCTTTCCCATGCAGAAATTCTTCCAACCACTCCAAAGAAAAATGAGAGCTATCATACTGATGTGATAGACTTAATCAATGAGGAAATCATAAACACATTTGCAATGAAACATTCGCTCAATTTCCTCCACGATTTTGAAACACAACATTTTCTTTATCCTGAAAAATGTTACTAACGCTTTGATTTTTGAGACGCATGATAAAAGAAAATTCATTTTTGATACAGGATAGTATGGAAACATGTAGTCGATAGACTTACCTGAGAGCGATGCTTTTGTCTACCAAAGACTGATCAGGTTTTATCTTTCTTTTTACTGTGCTTTATTTTAATTTGTGTCTTTATTTTATGTTGCGAATTTTACTTTTTGGGTTTTATTGTTGTTTGTTATCATATTCCCTTTTACTTCCACAATGGGCTTAACGTTAGACATTGATGACAATGTCTCATTTAAAGTTGGGGGTGGTGAGCATATTCATGCGTTGAAATATATTTTGATTACCATTTTGAAATGTTGAGTTAAATTTTTGCAAAATTCATGACAACAAAATTTGTGTGGATAGTTTTAGCTATTTTACTATTAGGAAGTAATTTTTTAGAGTAATTTCACTCACAACCAAACATTGAAAAAAATTGATAACACATTTAGTTGAGCAAAATCCTAAAGTTTAAAACTTTTAATTTTTGTGAGTTGTGAGAATGAGAAAACAATTTTAAAAACTTCTATTGATCATTTGAGTTGGGAAAATTAATTTTTGGGATTTTAAAACATGACATTTACTAGAGGAATAATTTTTGTTTTAAAGAACCTTTGTTGTATTTAATTGTAATTTCCTTTTTAATTTCTTGTATTTTTTTCTCTTTATTTTTATGTTGTCTCTTGTCAAAAAAAAATTATAGAAAAAAAAAAAAAAGAAGAAATATATTAAAAAAATGAATGAAAAAAAAAGAACAAGAGCAACATTTTTCATCTTCATCTTTTGTAGTTTTGTTGAAGAAAAAAAATTCAACACTGCTACATTTGTTTTCAATTTATGTCATCAAAAAAAAAAGTTTGTGCATTTTATTTATCTAATTTTGTTTTGTTCTTTATTTTGGCTCTTAATATCATTTTGTAAAACTCCAAAGGTTTTAATGTCACTTAGATTCCAATTAATTGATTAGCCTATCTTATCTTTTGATCAATATTCGTTGACATTGTTTGTCCTAAAACAATTACATCCATTTTGTAGTGTGAATTGATAAATTTCCAACTCCAAGAGTGTCAACCATCTCCTGTAAAAATATTTTCAATACATTTGTGAGGATTTGGAGTTGAGACTTTATTCTTTGGTGATTTTTCAATACTGTGTGTTATGAATTTTGGAAAGAACGATATGGTTTGGTGCACACACACAAAACTCTTGAATTACAATTTTGATAGTTTTAAATAGTATTTTCTAAATTCTCGCTAAACATTTTTGGTAAGTAATTTTGCATAATTTAGCTCACTAATTCATCTTGGTAATCATTTTTATCCACTTGAACTGCTAGACACTAGCAAAATGCTAGTTGGGGGTTGTGATTAGTAGTTGAAAATGTTATTTTATTGATATTAAATGCTAAAATAAATTAACTTTTAATTGATATTTTCATGAATTTTATATGATATACTTTTATAATTGAAAATATTAATTTTAATTTAATTTGTGTTAAATTTTAAAGAATAAATTGCATTTGGGCATTAATGAAAAGAAATAAGAAATAAATATTTGAAATTGAAGAGAAGAAGGAAAATGTGGTATTTTTGAAGACTAAAGCCCATAAAACCAGGCCCAACTCCCTAATCCAGCCCGCCTCCCAACGCACCACGTGGCCAGTTCTACGCTAAACACTTGGCGGCAGCTGCTTCTGATGCGTGACCTGCATGCCCACCTCTGCGACCCGCCTACACCACGTGCTCGACCCGCACCTCTGCCTGCATGACCCGAACCACGACTTAGCCAAATTCGACCCACCAGCCCGGTTTCCCTCCTGCAACCAAGCCTCCAGCCACAACATGTGGCTTCCTTCCATTGGCTACGAATTGGTCAATGCCACCAGCCACCCACCAATGTGCACTTTGGGCCTTGGACCTTTCCATTTTGAGCTTTAAAGCATACATTTTGTATTAATTTAGAAAAATATGCATGATGATCATTCACTAAAATAGCTAGGTTAATATTAATAATAAGATTTAATTTTTCAAAATCATATTTTATTATTAATGTTTCCAATTTATTTTGTAAACCCCATTTGTAGTTTAATTTCTTTTTAGTCATTTTTTTCTTCTATAAATAGGGACTGTTCTTTCACATTTGGTATGTAATTTTTAGGTAGCAAAACTCTACCAAATTTTAGTCTCATTTCTCAAATTTTCTCTCTAGAATTTTATGAGAATGTCTAGCATAATAGGCTAACCTTCTTAGGAAGGTTATGATGATCCTCTATGCAGTATGACTTTATTTGGTATTTTTGATTCACTATGTTCTTCAAGTTTATATATTTGAGTGATCTATTATCTTTCATCTCTATTTTTTCATCTTATTATCTTTATTTATATTTAATAATGGTATATAGATTTTTTCAAGCACTTTCTATGTATTATCAAATTAGTAAAAATAATATAGATAATATATTTTTTATTTTCTCCATCCCATTCATATACACTACAAAAAAAATAGTCTTTTAGCTACCAAAAAACTGGTAGCAAACTAGGTCTTTTTGGTAGCTAATACCCTATTTGCTACCAAAATTTTATGGTAGCTGGTTCGTAGCTAAAACCCCGTCGCTAAAGGTTTCTTGCTACCAAAAAAAATTGTAGCTAATTATTCTTATTTGCTACTAATTTTTTAGTAGCTAAAAATATTAAATCTAGTAGCTAAAACACCACTTTACGGGACTACTAGAGGTTTTTTGATACTGTAATTTAGTAGCCAATGGCATTTAAATTGGTAGCTAAAGAATTTGTGTCATTAAAATTTATTATATTTTCAATCCACCAAAATCATTTTACTACCACAATTTGGTAGCAAACAATCACAAAATTAGTAGCAAATTATTTGTTTTGTACTTGAAAATTCGATACTTTTGCTACTAAAATTTGGTAGCAAAATTAATAATAAATTAAATAATTTTTTTAATATATAATTTTATTAGTTTTTTAATTTAATTATTTTATCAATTCTATTTTTTATTATAATATTTACAAAAAAAAACATTAATAAAATATCAAAATTAATTTTTATAAAATAGATAAACAAAATACAAACTAAAAAAAAATATTTAGTACAAAATCAATGTAAAACATAATACAAAAATCTATACACACACGTGAAAAATTGTACTTTTAGTTCATATTTACATATATAAAGAAGTTGGCAGCAATTCCACTTCATGCTCCCTCTTGAAGGCTCTTTTCATTTTATTGTTGTTTTTAGTTCCAACAACAATCAATCCTGAAAATACATCACAAGCATTCAGAATTCTAAAATATTAATTTTGTAGACAATTGCAAAGAATTGAAACATCCAATTAATATAAAGCATAAAGAAAAATAACAAACACTCAAGGCTTGGGGACACTGAATTTCATTCTCTCAGAACAAGGTGCATGAAGAAAAAAAAAGGACAATGTTATGAGGTATAATTACTGGACTCTATCAAAAAAGGAAAGGAATGGTTATGAGGTATCCATTACTTCTCACAAATTGGTAAAATAAAAAATGTTACATTTGTACCAATACCACATCCAACCCCAATATAAGATACACATGCAACCACTAACCTAAGAAAAACATCTAAAATATTTCCTTTTACTTTTGGTGCTTTGACTCATTTATAAAATATTTGTATGTCAGTTCAAATGATCTGTTTTGGTTATAACTGAGGACTACATCCACCTATAATTTTCAAATTGGTCTTGTAATCTTGTTTCAAGGTGCATGTACACTCACATAGCGTACAGTTCCCCTATCAAAAGTCAGAAATTATATCAGGCTTCCAAAAAATATCATGTTAAGTAAAACAGAAAAGTGGTTTAGCTTTCTTTCTTTCTTTCTTTGAACCATCTTACAACCTAACCATTGACCATGCATAGCCTTACTAAAGGAAGTAGTACCTGAAAACATCCGGCTTTTGGTCATATTCAACATGACGACCAGATGATGAATCTCTCCATTTTGATGCTGAAGAAGAAAAGTAAGATTAGTTTGGTGCAATAATTATGATAGGTACAAAAGCAGATTGTCATGGTTTTTCTGTTGTCCTATTGATCCTATACATGTTCACCAGCAAACACTTACCCAAACCAAGATCAATAAGATACAACTTCTTCTCATTAGGTGTTCCGGGCAGACCAAGCAAAAAGTTTTCAGGTTTAACATCTCCATGCACAAAACTGGAGTCCAATTAGGAAACACAAAAATAATTAGAGTAGGATAAAGTAAAAGAAAATATAAGATATAAGAATGATTAACAATGTACCCTTTGAAATGAAGCTGTTCTAGAATTGATATAGCCTCCACTGCTATACAAGCAACTGTATCTTCAGACAACCTTTAAAAAGAGTAGACATTTAGAAATAATCAATGTAAATACCAAAAGGAAATTATTCAAATATCTTATGTGTATATTAAGAATAGATAATAAAATCTGAAACATTGGAAAGAGTAACTTGGGAGGAGGAAGAAAGAACACACAATTTCTTACATTTGGTTATTAGTGTTCCAAATATCCCATAAACTTGGGCCATGCATTTCCATTATCTATTTTCATAATCATTAAATCGTTAGTCATGAATATTTACTGGCAAAAGCAATTTCAAAACAACTAAAAGAATCACTACAGATAGAATGGAAACTGACTAAGATATAGTAGTCTCATTGTTGGCCTCTATAATGTACCTATTGAGCAAAACCATGAAACACACTTAAATTGCTAGATGATTTCAATATTATTCAGATATGTCAAACAGACGCTTATGATGATCATTCTACATGAAATGCCGATTTAGTTGTCACCCACAGTTTACATATAGTTCAGTCACTTGTATCAAATGAAAAAAACCCCACTATTTTCCCTTCAAATATATATTTCATTATACGATCATCTTAAAAGGTGGATGACACAATCAGCATAATGTCTCAGAGGAAGCATCAAACTTTGAAGATTAATTAAGGTAATCTATTGTCATCCATGCTTAATTATCTATACTTAAATATTTTTACTCATTAATGGGAATACACCAGAATTGAACAGAATCTCTACTAATCCTTCAACTTATGCTTCATGAATCGGTAACATGATCATCTGGATTCTGGTGCTGTTAAACTAAGGAATCTGATATTGCACATAGATTTTGAACACTTTTTTATGAGCTGCAGATAGGTATGTGGCTGCTAGTGCTACTTTTTCCATGCTGTGATATCTTATTTGAGGATTATTAATTGGTGGAAACTTTTGGAGTCTTCTGCTTTAGTCTAGATGCTATGAGAAGTGACCTGATTTCACCTTTTAAACTGTAGCAAAAGTTTAATTGGCTTAATCACATAATTATATCAGTGTGCTGAGGAACTAAAATATATGTTGTATGGAGAATTTAAATTAGTCTGAAAATGTTGTCTCCTACCTGTGTTTCTATAGAATTTGAGGTTGCACCTAATGTTTTCTTATATGCTATTTTCTGATACTTGGTAAATTTGATCAAATTTGGTTTTAGTATTTTTGTTAGTTTAAGGTTATTGTCTTTATTGTGTCATCTGCTTTAGCTGTTGTGGCAATCATTTATTTATGTGTACTGACAGAACTCATGCTAATGAACCTATGCTAATCATGTGTTGTGTATGAGCAGGGGTTTAGGAAGATTGATCCTGACCAATGGGAGTTTGCAAATGAAGATTTCATTAGAGGACAGAGACATCTTCTGAAGAACATTCATAGGTGCAAACCGATTCAGTCATTTGATGCAAAATCAAGGGAATTCTGCTCCTTTAACCAATCCAGAAAGATATGAATATGAGAAAGAAATTAAGAGACTAAAACATGAGAAGAACTCTCTTCTGTTGACACTACAGATGCATGAAAGAGAGAAACAAGAGCTTGAGCTTCAAAAACAGGCACTAAATAAGCGATTCCAAATCATGAAACAGCGCCAGATGGGGCTGATGGCCTCCTTGGCTGAAATAATGCAGAAACCAGCATTTGCATCTATACTTATGCAACAATCAGATAACCACAGCAAAAAGAGAAGACTAATGAGCTCTAGTAACCATAAGTCTGACAACTGAAATTTTACCCAGTGCATGGAGGAGCTGTACTGCTGCCATAACAACCTTTCCCACTTTCACCATGCTTGTAAATTCCTCTGCAGACACAAACAATGAAAAGCATGAAAAATTTTGGTACAAGATAAATAAACAGCTATGCAGACACAAACAATGAAAAGCATGTAAAATTTTGGTACAAGAGAAATAAACTACGTATATGCATTCCTCTATATTGATCAACTGGTGACTGTAAATAGCCACAACTAGTAAAACTTTAAACCTTACAGAAATAAGCAGCCTCTGCTTCTTGAATCTTGAATAATTCTTTATACACATTCAATAGCAATTATTTGACAATACAAGTGAACGAAAAACCAAAATCCTTGTTGACTGTTCAAACTCATCTTTGACATAAAAATTATGTTTCTTGCTTTGAATGTCTAAAACTCTAACCAAGTTTATAGGATTCTGTTTGTACACCAGAGAACCAAAAAAAGAGCACAAAAAGACTAAGTAAGAAGCATAAAGAAGAAGAATACTTTGTTCTTCTTCTCAAGCTTCAAGATTGATTTTTGAGTGAGAGATAGAGAAAAAAAAAAGATAGAGCTTTAAATCAAATAGGAATTTGAGTTTAATGGCCTGGAGTTGGAGGGGAACTTTTGCATCTTTTGTGGAGCTTTAGAGATAAAAAAATCAAACCCACCTACTAAAAACTATAAAGCAAAGAATATATTCTTTTTGAGAGAGAAACCATAGGGAGAGTGACTCTCTCCACAAACAAAGAAAGAGAGCTCAGTAAGAAGATGATCAAGAGAGAGAGAGAGTGCGGACCCAAAGAGAGAGAGTGCATGATTTTTGTTTATGTGCCAATCAAGTTTTGTTTTGGTGGGTTAGAGTGATTACAGCCAAATTCAAATATATGACTCATCAAAACAGATTCCTATGTATGGGTCAATAATACAAATATCTTTAACATAATTTAAAAAACTAATCTATTATATATATGCATATTCAGTTTTTTAATAATTAAAAAATATTTTACTTAACTATAACCACATATTTAGGAAACAACAACCATTAATTATAAAATGTAAATTTAGTTTTAATTTTTCCTAACCGTGTAAAGTAGGAAATATAATAAAAATTAATTATAAAAAAACTATTTAATATTTTCAAATTTGTATTTCATAAAATATACATATCTCCCTATATACGTATAATCAGCCACAAATATAGGAAATAAAAGTATTAATTAAAAAAATTACAAATAACTAGTTTGAAATTTAAATTTCAGTTTTTAAAAGAGGATACTATCTAAGAAAATTATATATATAGTAAGTATCTCTTTTTTTTTCACTAGTTCATCGACATTTTGTTGAGATATGTATGCCATATACTAATTAAATATCATGGCTATATTGGTTAGATTGTTTAATTAAATTTTTTTCTGTAGGTGCTTCAACTGGGTGTAAGGAGAAGGTACAGACAAATAGGTTTTTATTCTCTCTACCATATTTCACTAAAACAATATGCACTAAAACAATATGCATTGAAATTAACTTGGAAATAAAAACATTGATCATACACATATACATCTCTTTTTTCTTATGAATGTTGTTATACTTTCTTGAAGATTAATTAGGTGTTTTCTGACATTTTGATCACACAAATCAAACACTGTTTGATGAAAATCTATAATCAAAGAAAAAAAAATACAAAGAACAAGTAACTAGTTCTTAAATCTATCCGTGCAGAGCTTATATGTTTATAAATATATATATATAATAAAATTTCAATTATTACTGCAATATAGAAACACTTCTATGGCTTTCTTAATTGAAAAAAAAATTAGAACCAAATCCAAGCCTACCCAAGAACAGAACAAGAAAAAAAAAACCAAATTCATACCCAAGTATTGACTTAGTTCTCTATGATTAGAACAGATCAGCAAAAAAAAATTAAAACCAAATTCAAGCCTACCCAAGAACAGATACAAGAAAAAAAAAACCAAATTCAAGCCTACCCAAGAACAGATACAAATTCATACAGGAAAAGAATTTAGAAACTTTATCAGGTCCTTGATTTTAAGAGATAAAGTTATGCATTTGTCGATGATGAATCATGTTCATTAGTTTCAGTGTATACTTCAGAAATAGATGATATATACCAGCAAGCAAGCAAAATATACCATTTACCAAGTCAAATGTCTAAAGATTTTACCGTGGGAATTGTTACAATAACAAAATATGTTGAACCCGAAAAAGCTCCCGCACTTTGATCATCCTCTCCCTTAGTCGCTCCAGTTTGTCAGTCTGCATCATAGATAACCTCAAATAGTCGATAAACTCGTGTATAAGAAAACATAAAGGCAGCTAGAACGAAAACAGGCTTACCGCATCCTGCTTGGGCTGTTCTTGGCTGAAAACAGATTTGATGGCTGAGGTGGCTGAAGCAATCTTTTGTTTAAGCTGTAATAGACCATATGAAAATAAAGGATTAAAGTTAGTGAAATTTCAAGATGCTCTTTTGCATTGGTAAAACAAAAGAACCTTTCTAAAAGGTAGACAATGAGAAAAGGGGGAAATATATAATATTATGAACAAAAATAAACAAGAGAGGCAGAGAGAAGTGGACATTCAAACCTTCAATAGCGTGCCTATTGATCGATCTAAGAAATCTGGCAAGGACAGAAGTCGCAACGTGTGACCCTATTTAAAACAAGCCATCAAATTAAGAAGTTGGAAGTTCAAGTAACATAGACAGTTCGTGATAAAATACTCACAGTTCTCTACCCAAGAACAGAACAAGAAATAAAGAACCAAGCTTTACCTGTGTACTGGTTCGTGAGGACATTGCTAGACCCAATCTTCCCATCTTGCGAACCTCCACCACCACCTTTCTTGGAATCACTACCTTTCGGCTAGATGATTCCGAGTTCCTTCGGTTAGAGAACTTCGAATGAGCGAGACAGAGAGAGCTAGAGTGAGAGGGAGACAGGAATACGAGAGAGGGGGGAAGAATAATGGGGTCTGGGGTTTGATTTCAACTGAGAGATAGAGAGATTAGAGTGAGAGAGAGCTAGGGATTTGAGAGTGTATAGGGGAATATGAAGAAGAAAATGAAATCGGGCTTTTCTTTTCAGCTTTATTGGGTATGGAAGCTGTGCGAAAGGGTGAGAGAGAGAGAGGGATTACGGAGAAGAAAGAAGGTGAGAGAGAGAGGGATTATTACGGAGAAGAAGGAAACTTAGAATCAGAGACAAAGAGAGCTAGAGTGAGAGGGAGACAAGAATACGAGAGAGATTAGAGTGGGTCTGGGTTTGATTTCAACTGAGAGATAGAGAGATTAGAGTGGGTTTGGGGTTTGATTTCAACTGAGAGATAGAGATATTAGAGTGGGTTTGGGGTTTGATTTCAACTGAGAGATAGAGAGATTTGTGAGATGGAGCTCTAGGGATTTGTGAGTGAGATGGAGCTAGGGATATGAAGAAGAAAAATAAATAGGCTTTTCGGATGATGAAGTGTTGGCTGACGCCTTTATTTTAATTTAGAAATAAAATTAAAAAGAAAAATAAAATATTTAGAGAAAGAAAAATGTCTACTTACTAATTTAATATTAATTTAATAAAATTCCTTATTTGCCTAGATAACATTACACACTTTATATTTAATATCCCATTTGAATTCATAAAATTTCAAAATTAATTATGTGGTGGTACATTTTTCGATTGTGGAATGAGCTTCTTTATTATTAATTTTTCTAGAAAAGTATTTTATATTGTGTACAAACTTTATCAACTTTACTATTGTGAGACATTCTATTAATTTTTCCTTTCTTTTTGATAATTTTTTTTAATTAAAGTTGGAATTTAAGAAATCTTCTAGTGTTTGTAAAAAAAATTTGCAGTGAAATTACTCAATATTTTTTTATTAGTTTAAGTATTCAAGATTTTTTTCGTTGAAACTACTCACGCATCAAAAAACTGAGATAGCAGTCACTCATTCTGGAATTGAGATAGATTTAATACTTGTTGACTGATTTTTTTGTCAATTAAAAATAAACCAATAAAGCATAAAAAAAATCAAACACGTATGGGATTTAGGTTATTAATTAGTCATAGTACACGAGTTAATTGTATTGAGAAATAAGAACTTGCAAAACTTAGAGTGTGATTGGTATAGAATTCAAATCAGATTTTATATTTTCAAAATTTAAAAATTGTGGGACCTACACAAAAATCTTGTTTGGTTTATCATTTTTGAAAACTCATTTTAAAAACAAACTCTAATTTATCTGATTTAGGAAGGGTTTAGGAAACGACATTTTCACGTTTTCAGTGAACTTACTTTTTTTTTTTTTTTTCTGACCACTTGTTTCTTACGTTCTCCTCATATGATTCCTATTAATACACTTTTTATATTTTTTTTGGAAGGTGCTATGTTATGTATAATATTTGTTCTTTACTGACAATTATTTTTCTTTCTTTCTATAATTCTAGTGTTAAAATATTTACTCTATTTTTTTTAATAAAAATGGTATTTTCTTCAATTTAAAATTCTTATTCACCTCCATAACTATATATGTTTGTTAAAATATTTCATTGTAAAATTATACAAGGGGATATAACTTGATTCTAATTTATAATATATATTTTTAAATAAAATTCAGCTAATGATAAAATATTTTATAAAATAAAGATTACAAAAAAAATTACTATTAATAAATAAATACAAATTTATCATTTCAATTCTATACTAAAAGTTAAATATTATAAAATAAAAATAGCTAACAAAGTAAAATATTTTTCTAAGTCCACAAATTGTAAATTGAGTTTTATGTTTTTAGATTATCTACTAATTATATATTCAGTTTTTTAAAACTCAAAAACAGTTAACAAAGTGCAATCAATCACATTTTCAGAAACATGTTTTCAGACAATGAATTCAAATTTTATTTCAGAATCACACTTTTCAAAAATACAATTTTCAAACGATGAACCAATCAGGCCCTTAAGTTCTTTAGAGATTTATTAGGTCGCATTTTTGCATGCACTAAATAAGTGATACTCTAACCTTATTTATAGGTAGTTGAGAGGATTAAGCTCATTAGTGTCTGATTAGAATAAAATTTCGTTAATGGGCTTAAGCTTATTAGTTTGGTTTTAGTATCATTGAACCTTATAATTGTATATATTTAATTATTTTAAATTTGAATTTATAGTAGGATTTTCTAAAGTTTTTTGGTTTTTTTATTTTTATTTTACTTTAGTAATTAAATTTGTTTCGTGAATAATAATTTTAGTATTTATTCCTTAAAAAAAAATTAATTTTTGTTAAATGATTTTTAATTTTTTTATTAGATTTTAAATAAATTTTTAATATTTGAATGAATTTTTTAAATAAAAAAATAATGGCATGTACCAATTAAAGACTTACACATATGTGTCTATTTGGCACTTAAATTAAACACATTTATAAAAAAAAATATATGCATGTAATAGAGTAGGATAAGAAACACTTATACTAATATCCTACCCTATACGTGCATCGAATACATGTATTTTGTACCATAACTCTATCATACCCTATAACTACAATTCAAGGGCTAATTAAGTATTTTATTTTTCTCAATGTAGTATAATCCATCATCTACTTGTTCGAAAGATAATAGATAAATGATGGATAAAAGTTGGATTTTCCAAAAGAATAGATTATCAGTGGAGTATTTTGATGGACTTAAGAGTTTTATTAAGTTATCAACTTTGCATTTAAATGGTGAAAATAAGATTCGATGTCCATGTGTTTCATGTATGAACTTATATTATCATGACTTAGAGACAATTGAGCGTCATATATTCGTAAAAGGATTTTATACCAAATATCTTAAGTGGGAGTTTCACGGGGAAGATATCATAGAAGTAAACGAAGATCAAGAAGAAGTAGAATCAAACAGTGAAGAAGACATACCATATGACAGTGATGATGATGAGGACAATGATGATATGAGACCAGCATTAGAAGATTTAGCTAGTCAATATCATAGGAAGAGTGATTTTGTGAACCTTGGAGATTCAAATTAGCACAATGATGAAAGGAATACATTGTCTGACTTATTTGCAGAAGCAGAAAAGGAGTTATACTTTGGATGTACAACGTTCTCAATCTTAACATTTATTGTTAATCTAATGCACATTAAAGTGATGTGTGGTTGGAGTAACAAATCATTTGATTTGTTGCTCGACTTACTTTCAAAAGCATTTCCCAAAGACAATAAAATTCCACGATCTTATTATGACGCTAAGAAAATGTTGCGTGATCTTGGTTTAGGGTACGAAACTATTCATGTATGTGAGTATGATTGTGCTTTATTTTGGAAAGAGAATAAAAAAGCTGAAAGATGTCCTATATGTGGTCATGAACGATACAAATTCCAAGGAACTAAAGGCAAGAAGATCCCACACAAAAAGATGCAATATTTTCCTATAACTCCACGACTACAGAGACTTTTTATGTCACACCATACATCATCTGATATGAGGTGGCATAAGGAAGAACGTGTTGATACAGAAGGTGTACTTAGACACCCGGCAGATGCAGAGGCTTGGAAGGATTTTGATAGACAATATCCAGATTTTGCAAAAGAATCTAGAAATGTAAGGCTTGGATTTGCAACAGATGGGTTCAATCCATTCGGTGATTTATTAAACTCGTACAGTATGTGGCCAGTGTTACTAATGCCATATAACATGCCGCCATGGAGATGCATGAAACGAGAATTCTTAATGATGGCATTATTGATTCCGGGACGTCGTGCTCCAGGAAAAGACATAGATGTCTATTTACAACCTCGGATCGATGAGCTGAAAGAACTATGGGAAAATGGTGTACGTACTTTTCATATTATTGATAAATAATATTTTACAATGCGTGCAGCAATATTGTGGACGATCGATGATTTTCCAGCATATGGTACTGTATCTGGGTATAGCACTCAAGGTTATAAAGCTTGTCCTGTTTGTGAAGATGACACATCTTCATTTCGAATAAGAGGAAAAACATGTTTCATGGGTCATCGCCGATATTTGTGTCTGAACCACCAATGGCGCAATGATATGGAGTATGATGGTACAATCGAACGACGTTCACCTCCAAGAATTTTAACAGGAGATGAAATCTTAGATAAATTAAAAGGTGTATGGAAATGTAGGGCAGGTAAAAATGATAAGATCATTAAGGACGATAAGCAACAAATGAAGGATGCATGTTATGAAAATAACATGAACTGGAGGCGAAAAAGTATTTTGTGGGATTTAGAATATTGGCCTAAATTAAAACTAAGACATAATTTGGATGTGATGCATATTGAGAAAAATATATGTGATAGTGTAGTTGGTACAATATTTAGTATTGATGGGAAGTCTAAAGATACTGAAAAGGCAAGACTTGATTTACAAGATTTAAATATTCGTAAGCAGCTACACATGAAAAAGAAGGGGAACAAATGGTTCAAACCAGTAGCATGCTATACATTATCAGCGAAGGAACGACAAGAATTTTGTACGTTCATAAAGTCCGTAAAATTTCCTGATGGATATGCTGCAAATATTTCTCAGAATGTTAACATGAAAGATGGAAAGTTATTTGGGTTGAAAAGTCATGATTGTCATATTTTATTACAGAGGTTGTTACCTATTGGTTTAAGGCCATATTTGAAAAAGAAAGTAATGGATGCTATTGCTGAGCTGTCGTTATTCTTCAAAAAGCTATGTGCGAGGAAATTATATGTGAAAGACTTAGAGGAATTGGAAAAGGGCGTTGTACTCACACTGTGTAAATTAGAAAGTATCTTTCCTCCTGCCTTCTTTGATTTGATGATTCATCTTATGGTTCACTTGCCATTAGAAGCTAAGTTAGGTGGTCCAGTACAAATGTGATGGATGTATTCAATCGAAAGGTAACAAAATCTATAACTTAAGTTTAAAAAATTAAATAATCATTGAATACAATTCTTTATTACTATATATTGAAAACATAATTAATTTCAGGGAATTAGGTCATTTGAAAAAATATGTGAAAAACAAAGCTCGACCTGAAGGTTCTATTGCAGAAGGATACATTATTACTGAGGCACTAAACTTTTGTTCAATGTATCTTCGTGGAATGGAAACATGCTTTAATCGTCCTGAGCGCAATCCTGATTACCTTGGAATTAGAAAACAATCGACACTGTCAATATTCAACATGCCTACAAGACCATTTGGAAGACAATCATCCATCACACTAACTCAAGATCAACGAACCCAAGTTCAATGGTAAATTTTGAATAATTTTCCTGAGTTGGAACCATATTTAACGTAAGTTTATAATTTTATTTTTTAAATTCTAACAACATTTAGGTTTTAGCATAAAAATAATCTTTCATAGTACTTATTGTGAACACAGAGAACATAGATTATTCTTACAATCTCAAGGAATTCTGGATATCAATCAAGTGCAAAAAAATGAATTTTCAACATGGTTTGAAAATAAAGTAAGTTTAAATATCAATGTTTGATATTCTAAATTTTTTATTTGTCTTGATCTTACATTTATAATTTTATCTGCCATCACAGATAAAAAAAATGAATGAAACAATATTTGGTAAATCACAGGAAGATTTGTATGCAATTGCAATGCAACCAAGTTTTTTGGCTTGTACATATGCTGGTTGTATGGTTAATGGAGTTCGATACCATACAAAAAGTCGAGATGAAAGACTTTTAACTCAAAACTACGGTGTTCACGTTGAAGCAAAATATGATGGAAATATATGTGATTTTTATGGTGTCATCAATGAAATTTGGGAAGTACATTACCTCTATTTGAACAAATTTATATTGTTCAAATGCTCTTGGTACAATACCAATGGAAGTGATAGAATGTACTCTTAGTATAACTTTACTAGTATCAACATCAACTCATAATGGTTTGAAGATGAACCATTTGTTCTTGCCAATCAAGTAAGTTTGGTTTTTTATTTGGATGACATTAAAAAAAGTAAAGATAATAAAGATTGGAAAGTGGTACAAAAAGTAAATCATCGTCACATCTGGGATATACCATCAAAGTCAATGGATGGTGAAGTTGGTGATGAAGATCCAACTATCAACAGTTCTGAAGCATATCAAGAAGAATCTTCGAATGATATTGGCGTGAATTTTGATTAAACGAAAAATGATACTAATCTTATTCGGGATGATATTGAAGATATAGAATGTGATAATCATCAATTGTTCAATGAACTTCAAATAAATCATAATGATCAAGTTCAAAGTGATATAAACAGTGACGATACCGATGAAGAAGCTTTACTCGATGATTCTGAAGATATAACTTTGAGTGATGAAATTGATTAACTATAAAGTGTGTTATTATTTATATTTTTTGTAAAGTTTTGAATATGCAAATTTATTATATGCTAATAAAAAATTAATATTTTTTAGATTTTTAATCATGACAAATGAGAAGTCTCTCGATCCACCAATAACTACTAGAAGGGTGTTTGGCCGTAAGAGGACGCATATTAACTCTTCATCATCTACACAGTCTCCTCCTCGTTTTCCATGTTCTTCCAATGATGAATCAATAACACCATTAAATGATGAAACACACAAGTCCTTAGAAGGTATAAATGGTTTATGTACAACTTATGATAATATGATAATATATACATTAAAAATTTATGAAAATAGTTATGATTATAAGTAATATAACAATTATTTGAAAGAATCAAGGAAGAGAACTCGTGGCCCTACTCGTGGGGAAGGTGTCAGACGCTTATTAAAGGATGATGCAAGTAAGTTAAAGATTTCCTATAAAAAAGGAGAACTTCGAGTTCATGGGACACATGCCACTGCATTTGCGAACATTGTTGGTGTAAATGTCCGCCATCATGCTCCACTTCAGTATAGTGGATGGGCTAAATTTCCTCCAGAAGATAAGAAAGTCGTATATGCTCGTATCATGGTATGTTTATGTTACCATACTTATTTTATAATATTTTTTGCATGACAATTTATTTTTTGAAATTCTTTTTGCAGGATGTATTCGAGATGGATTTTAAAAAAGATCCATATCTTGAAACTATTTGCAATCACTATTGTTCAGAGCGCTATAAAGATTATCGTAATAATTGTCACAGAGAGTACAAGAATATCATCAAAGAAGGTAAGAATCCATTAGAAAATCGGCCTGTGAAATTGGTGCTAAGAGATGAAGATTGGCAATGAATGTGCAATAAATGTTTCTCTAACGAAGAATGGAAGGTATCCTACATTTCTTGAATTATTTGTACACATTTCATAATTTTTAATTCTTAAAACTCACATGAAAATTATTTTGTAGAAAAAGTCAATTGCAGGGTCAAAAAATAGATCAAATGTTTCTTTTATGCATTCTGGTGGAACTAAGTCATTTATTCAGTATTTACATGAGGAGGTAAACATATATTTGGCATAATATTATTGTAATTTTATTATATTTAATGTTATTAATTATTTAAATGCATTACAGAAATCAAATCAAATACTGGATGACAAAGTACAACAAGAAACAATGAAGTTTGGAGAGATTGAAATGTTTCGAAAAACTCATTGTACAATTAAGAATGGGTGGACCCACAGAATAGCCGAGGACAAATATGTATGTTCGACTTTTAAAAATTATGAATTTTTACCTTCTAAATTTTGTAAAACTATTACACTATTATTTTTTTGTTATTTTAGAAGGAAATGGTAGAGTTACGAAAAGAGAAACTCATTCAATTTGAAGATGGATTGTTACTAGTAGTGGATGAGGCTGCTATATACAGGCAAGTTTTAGGCGAAGAAAAATATGGTTGGTTACGAGGTTTTGGTCCTATACTCGGAAAAAAGATGTCAACCCAGTTATCATCCAAACGTGAAGAGATTGAAGATGAACGTTTGAAGAAATTAGAGAAAATCGTTGAAGATCTTAAAAACGAACAAAATAACAACATTGCAAGAATTGTTCAAGAGAATATGGAGAAGTTCTACGAATCACAACAAAGTCGATTATTAGAACAAAGAGCATTAGAGTCACAAATCACACCTCCTCCATCAATGGTTTCATTAAATTTTAAATTTTAAATCCAATATTACATATAATTTATTATGTTTTTTTCTAATCAATTAGTAATTTTATATTTTGTTTCAGAATAAACAACATAGTCTTTCACCGCAACTGGAGACATGTAAAGGAAAATATCAACCTTCTTCTTCACAAACTCTCAATACATCCTCCACAAGTTTAAAGGAAGTGCAAAAATCTCCAATTCAATTTGAGATGCCCAAGGATGCTCCAAAGAGTGTAAAAGCTGTATTACTAGCTGTTCAACTTTATGAACCTTCACACACATTTCGTATTGCCATGGACCCAGAAATTTTGGATAGTGATCAATACTTATTTATTTCACCTGAAGATGTGATTCACCTTGGCACCATGACAGAGATTGGAGCTCCTTGTATAACATTTTGGATCAGGTAAAAAAGAAATATCTTTCACATAATTCTCATGCACAAAATAACATTATTTGTCTTACAAATTCAATTGTAATATTTAGGATCTTACATTGAAAGTTGGAAAAAGCAAATCGAGCACAATATTTTCGTTTCTTTCATCCAACTTTGGCTTTGGATTCGTGTCAAACACAAAATGCAATATCAATGGCAAATCGCTTAGAAGACACAGAAACAGGACAATTTTGGTTGCTTCCTATTCATATTGGGTAAGATTTATTTATTTATTTAACTAATTACATTATCAATATCTTAATTTATATACAATATCGTATTTTATGGTCAGCAGATATCATTGGATGCTAGTAATAATTGATCCATTGCGTGATACATGTTATTGGCTTGATCCAATTAAACTACCCCCACCAAACGAAATTAAAAGTCTAATGGCAATGTAAGTTAAATAGTGATATGGATTAGTCTTATTTAATTTTTACTTTAAATTTATTATTAAATATTTTATTTCTTTATTAGGGCTTTTGATTACTACAATACCTCCAAAAATAGGCAACCAAAAGATATTACATGGAAATCTATAAAGGTAAGTTATAAAATAATATCACATAATATATATTACATTTGATAGTTACTTTAAAATATTACAATATAATATTGTATTGAAAATTTAAATAATCAATATCGTCTAATCTTGTCGTTTACATTTTATGAATTTGTGCAGTGTCCTCCACAATCATCGAATATTGAGTGTGGATATTATGTAATGACATTTATGCGTGACTTTTGCATGAATCCTAGACCTATCAATTGGTTAACTACTCATGTAAGATGTATATAAATACTATTGAAATAGAATATTTTGTTATTATATTATACAATTGACTAATATTCATTATTACTTACATTTATTTATTACAGTGCAAAGAGAAGATGAAAGATTACACAAAACAAAATATTGATCAAATTCGAGTGGAGTGGGCTGACGAATTCATAGAATTGGTTGACTAATTCCAATGAGCAATACTATAGTTCCTTCTCCAATTTTCATTTTCAAAAGTTGTATCCAAAGAGTTTTGTGGTTCTAGTTTTTTATTTATTTTGAATAGTTTTATAGTCACTATGCTCTTTTTTCCCCCAAGAGGCTTTTTCCCATTGGATTTTCCATTTTGCATTTTTTAACTGAGGCTTGCCATAGGTTCAATGCAATATCTTTGTTTTAGGAAAGTTATATGCATCCCTATACATGGCTTATGTAGTTTCTTACTTTTATTTTCCTTCAAGTTTGTTATTGTACTTATGATATTTTTAATTTTATCTTTTGATTTTGTCCATATACTGTTATACCCAAAAATTGGAGAATGCATCCTAGGAGGCTAAGGAGAATGCATTCTAGGAGAGCTAAGGGGAGTGGTCCTAGGAGACCCCAAGAGAGTGATCCTAGGAGAACCCAAGGATGAGGTCCGAGGAGAACTCAAGAAAGTGGTCTTAGGAGACCCCAAGGAGAAAGTGGTCCTAGGAGACCCCAAGGAGAAAGTGGTCCTAGGAGACTCCAAGGAGGATGTGGTCCTAGGAGACCCCAAGGGTGTGTTTGAGGTAAGCCTCCCAAGGTTTCCTAAGTGTTGGCTCGAACGTGTCTAAGGTAGGTAGCTAAAGAGGAGGAGTCCCATGCAAGTCAAGAGTGGAGACTTAGTTTTTGACAAGGAGAGCCTACACAATGTCCGATCGGACATAGTTGGGAGATGATAAAGGAGAGTGCCTCAGACTTGTCCAAGGTGAGGTGCCAAGGAGGATGCCTCGGACCACCTTGGTTCGAGGAGAAGGCCACGAGGTCCGAAGGGACCTTGAATGGAGGAGGTATGCTCGGACTTATCCGAGGTGAGAAGCAAGGGTGTTGCCTCGGACCACCTTGGTTCGAGGAGTGCCAAGCTTGTATCACCTTGGTCCAAGGAAAGCTTGAAGGAGTAATCAACATGCACAAGTCCTACCACCATGCACGTTCGACCAGCACTTGCATGGGTAGTCAGTAGGAGGTGGATCAATTAGCTAGAGGAGACTAAGTCAAGGTCCCCAGAAACAACTTCAACAACATACCCGAGAATCTCTCATTTCTCACTCAAATTAAGGAATCAGTTGTATTTTAAACATTTATTGTAATATAAATATAAGATGAATAATAAAATATCCCGATCATAAGGGGATATCAGTTGAGGATCCCAAGCCTATAAATAGAGAGCTTATGGGATGAGAGAGGGGGTTCTTCTGCTTCTTCTTTCTAGAGAGAGAAAATTGGGACTGTGTATTCTAGAGAGAGAAAATTGGTCTGAGTATTCTAGAGAGAGAATTCTTGTATTTTTGCAATCTGTACTGAAGAAACTCAGTTGGCTCAGTCCATCTGATCTTGAGTACGGATCTATAAATCACAACTCTAAGTGGATTAGGCTATTACCGACAATCGGGGCTGAACCACTATAAAAATACTGTGTTATTTACTTTTCTTGTTTATACCGTCTGTTGTCGTTTACATTCTCTTGAAGGTTTGTCGTATTTGACGTTCTCACGTCGTTAGCTAAAAACGCAGTCAACATATACATTTAGTTAGTTTTTTTTACCTTGATCTTATTTTTTAAAAAATAAAATTATTTTACGAATTAAAATATTATTAATTTGTTGAGAGTCCATAACACAAATCTAAATTTAATTACTTTATGTTTGGTATTCTTATATATTTTTTACATTATAATTTTTATTGTGTACTTTCTCTACCAATACTTTTGTAGCAAAAATACTACTACAAGAATATTTTATTTGCTAGTGCCAAAATATGATATAATTTAGTAGTAATAAATTTATTTCTACTACCAAAGAATTGATCACTAAATGGGAAAAAAACATAAATAAAATCATATAAAATGCATCAATTTTATATTTGGTGCTAATATTTTATTTTAGCTACCAAAAAATATTGGTAGCTGACAATATAAATATGCTACCAAATATTTTGGTAGCAGACGTATTTAGTATCATTTAATTATAATTTGCTACTAAATCATTTTGCTACCGAAATTTAGTAGCAAATTTATTCATTGGTGCCAATAATATTAGCTACAAAAGAACATTGGTAGCTGAAAATATAAATATGCTACCAAAATATTTGGTAGCAGTAATATCTGGTATTGTATGATTAGAATTTACTACTAAATCATTTTGCTACCAAAATTTAGTAGCAAATGGTAATTAACTGCTACCAAAAATATTTGGTAGCTAAAACTTTTGTAGCTAAAAACATGATTTCTTGTAGTAATATATTTACTTTTGCTAAATCTATATAGAATTAGTCATGTTCTTTCTATGTATTTTATAAATAGTAAAAGTAATATTTGTGTTAGATTTTATGTTCAATCTTTTATTGCATTATTGCCAATGGTATAGTGTCATTTTTAGATTTCTCATAAGATTTATCTCAACCTTCCATGGTAAATAATATTAATCACTTAAATACATTTTGTGAAATATGTTTATGCTTTAATGTTAAATCTTCCAAATGAATAGTTGGGATGTGAACTATTCATTTGTGTAATTTTTGTGAATCAAATATCCAAATGAATAAGTATGCATATTGGTGACTCTCGATCCTTCCTACTTGTTACATTTTGTTACATCACACTTTTATCCTATTTTTATTTCTAATCTTTAAATCTAAAAAACACACAAATATCACTTTTTGTAATTTTCTCTCATTATTTATCTCTAAACTTTATATATTGATTAACTTTATTTATTTGCCTCCTTGTGGAATCGACCGCCCATCTATACTATAACCACACCTAGTGGAAGTCACGTTTGGGTGTTAATCACATGTGGCCCAACATAATATAGACACGTATGTCCTTGCTGACACTTAACAAATCTTGGTGGCACTTTACAACCAAAAGTGCTCAGGTACAACGAAAAGGTAATGTTCAAATGTTTTGCCACCAAATTTTTTATTGGGAGTGTTGACCTGTGAAATTGGTCAACGGTCGTATGTACAATATACGACACCTTTTGAACAGAGTAAGTAATGTAAATGACAAAATACGATTATCTTAAGTAAACACACATAAATTTATAGTGGTTCAGCCCTGTTTTGATGAACAGTAATAACCTAATCCACTTAGTCTTTAGTATTGAGTTACTCGATAATTACAAGTATGAACTCAGTAATTCACTCCTCAAAAGAGTTTTTCCAGTATAAAAGAGAGTTCCAGAAAAGAAGAAGTCCTTTTTATGAAGCCCTGGGTCCTTTATTTATAGTACCCAGGGGCTGTTACACGATCAGTAGTATTAGAGATCGTGGTTTGGTACACGATCATGATGAGTGGAGATACGTGTCCACCTTCCCACGATTATGAGATCGTGGGTCTTCTCTTGTTTCTATAGCTCATGGTGGATAATGCACGATAGAAACTTCTGGGAAATGCTAAGTCTCTGTTGGCATGACAGACTTAGGTGCTAGGCCTGACGACCAAAGCTTGGGTGCTGGACCCGTGACCTTCTGAGTGCTAGGCTTGTTGATCTTCGGGGTGCTAGGCCTGTTGATCTTAGCTTGAACGAGAGGAATTACTTCTTAGTGAAGTGTACATGGGGGTTTAGGCCGACCACCCTATGGAGGATAGGGTCAGGCCAACCACCCCTAAGGTCCTTGGGCATATTGGGCCGACCACACCGGGGTAGGGTCAGGCCGACCACCCCTAGGGGGTACGGTGCCTGCTTGGGCTGACCACCCCCAGGGGTATAGGGCCGACCACCCCTAGCGGTTATAGGGCCTACTTGGGCCGACCACCCCTAGGGGGTACAAGGCCTGCTTGATTTTCCTATAGGTCCTAAACCTATCCTTTTTGTCCGTCGATCTTTTCTCAATACTTTGTCATTTTTCCCTGATTTGTGATGTCACGTGTCACATTCTTATTTGCCATGTCATCCTCGTATTTTTTATGGATAACAGGGAGTATATGTACAAGGGATATTTGCAACAAAAGTACCCCAAGTCATTTTTTTGACGGCAAAAGTACCAAGTTCAACTTTTACTTGCATCGTTAGTACCCGCCATTACTTTTCAACGACAAAGTTAATGGCAGGTAATAACGGTGCAAGTAAAATTTGAACTTAAGTACTTTTACTGCCGAAAAAAATAAACTTGGGCACTTAAGTGCGAATTCAGACAACTTGAACTTGGGTACTTTAGCCGCAAATATCACTTTTATTTATAAATTCATAATCTCAAATAGAATAACAAATCTTATATATATATATATCCAATTTTTTTATTTTAAAAGTGTTGACCATTTTTTTCACTATCAACCTAATCTAATAACTTGATAGAAAAAATAGAAGAAAATAACACAAAGGTTTTACGTCATTCAGGCTATAAAAAATTCATAGTCCACGAGTCTTTGGTATTAGTGAGTTTGAAGCTTGTTTGAGCAAGCTCCAATGGAGTCTCAGGAAGCGTATATATTGCTCTGAGTTAACAATGCTTAACTAGCCAAACTTTTGAACAATTTACAAGGAGATATCCCAGTCCTATTTATAGGGGTCTGGGTCATTATTAGCCTTAATGGAAAATTAATACAACATTCCCCATTATTTGGGGAGTAAAATGTTAATTAATTACATAGGGATGCACGAATAAAGACCATGGGCCTAGGAAGATTTCACGGGGCTGATTTGTAGAAAGTTGCCCACCAACTTTACGCTGAACAAGTATCTGACAGTGTCAGGATACAACTGCACATTTGCCCATGTAAGGTGGCATTGTGGGAAATGTCGATTTTTGAGTGTACAAACTCGACACCACTACTCGAGGCTCACCAAAAGTTGTTAGACGATCTTCTGGTGGGCCACAGCTGCAGTGATTGACACCTAGCACTACCCCATGTCTGAGGACAAGAATCCTAGACCTGAGGAATTTGTGAATGAAGAAAGCGAGAGGACCATCTAAACGGTCCTCGGGGCATGGCCTCACTCGGAGAGTTCCGCGTTTGGCCAGATCACAGCACTATGGGAGAATTTTACACTCCAAGGAGCTCTACGCGAGCTGTACGAAACCTCATTAGCGCTCAAGGAGCTTAATTACTCCTCTAATGACTGCCATGTGTCCTCTAGTGAAAACGTGGACAATATTTATCCCCCAAGTCTTCACATGTCTTTGGACAATGGAGACTTAAACTGAGAAGAGTAACTCGAAAGGTCTTCAGGGGGAGATGCTTGGGCTCTTCATGACGTCACACTATTGAAAAGGTAATGCCACATGTCAACTCCCTATTGTTGGGCCCATCAATATGTGCCATTAATGAGGAGTCCACTCCACGATCTGAAACTTCTAATCCATAACTTAGGTGTCCTTTCGCCTCATACCCGAGGCGTCCCTTTCCCATGCTAATGATCACGATCAACGCCTTTTGGATCCTGACCTTTGGATTACTCTCAAGTGCCTATGTCATAGGTAATCAACGATCGGGGTGGAGTTGCTTCCACCCCAAGCTCTTTGAGTATATAACTCGAGAACTACCTCTTAGAAATCACTCTAGCATTTGAAATTTCAAACCTCAGAACCTTCTCTACATCTTCACTTTCTAGCTTCCCAAATCTCCTCCATTTTTTAAGTTCTCGACACTCTGGACAGTTGGCGAGAATCATCCTACTTCTGGTCAGATGGCAAGCAATTTTTTAAAGTATGGACTCACTTCAACACATACAAGCGCTTTTTAACGTCCCAAATTTGCTAATAAGGCTTAGTGCCTTGATTTGTGTGCCGGAAGGGCAATAATTGATTTAAATATGTGATTACATTGTTAATTGTGATATGTGTGTATTAGTACGTGATTATTTGAATTAAATGATTATATGACTAGACAGGCATGTTTAGGTGAATTAAATATTCATGTGGGGCTGTTCTTGTTAATAAGGGCATATTTGTAATCTTGGCCCGTTGAGGGCATAAATGTGATTATATGTGTGTTATGCTTGAGACCACAAGATTGTGGAGATATATTTGTGATGTGTGATCCGAGATGGTTCTAGGGAGCGGAATAGTCACAACAGGGTCGAATACCCAGCTCGGGGTGATCCTAGGGGTATTTTGGGAATGTAGCACGTTCGGGATTACCGAGTAACATGTAGTGACTTAGCGATTATTTGAGTATGTCGGGATTAAATGGGGATTTATAGGACTATTTGAGGAATTAGCGAGAATGTGGCAAAAGACAATTTTTGCCATTGGTGGTGTTAGAAAGGCTTAGGATAAGTTAAGGGCATTCGATCTTTTGCATTAAGGGATAGATACACCCTTAGGAACTTTGTGGAAATAACCAAAATCAGAAGACAAACAAAACTCTCTCTCAAACACTTATTTCTTTCTCGATGCTCTCTCTCTCTCTCACTAAGATTGGAAGTTTTGCTGAATTTTGAGGAGATTCGGCTAAGGATTTGAGGAAGCTTGAAGCTTGAGGTGTTTGGATTTAGCTCAGGGTCAGAATTGCAGTTGAGGTAAGGATTATGTTCTTATTTTTTATAGTATTTTTGCTGTAGTTAGAAGCTTTTCTTGAGGTTCAAACTTAGGATCTGATTTTGGTTTTAGATGAGTTTATGAGATAAGTTTTGGGGTATTAATATTGCTGATGTGCTTTGATATGAATTATGGACATAATTCTAGGTTGAAGGTTTGATTTAGGTGGATTTTAGAGGATTGGCTCATACAAATGCATGGAATTTTCTGGGTTTTGGGCTCTAGCCGCGGCCATGTTCTTTAGGTGTCGTGGCCCGTGTGTGCGAAGAGGCTGGGAGCCTCTGAAATTTTGCCCAGGCGCAGGCAAGGCGTGCTGTGGCCCATGTCCTCCAGAAGAGAGCCCCAAGGCTCTCTGACTTGTAGTGCGCCGTGACTCAAATTATGGGAAATGGTCAATTTAGGGTTTTAGGCTTGGGAACCCAAATTTAAGTGCTCGGGGAGGGTTTTACTACCCGGTTTAGTAGAATTCGAGGCCCCGGAGGCTAGAATATTATTCTGAAGTTCTTATTTGATTTAGGGCTTGATGGATTATTATTATTATTATTATTATTATTATTATTATTATTATTGCGTTGTGACTAGGTTTTACCGCAAAGGCTTAGGTTTAGGGGATCGTGCTCGAGATCACATTAATCAGTCAGCTCGGGACATAGGTAAGAAAACTGTTTGTGCCCGTAGAGCAGGGCATGGCCCGATTAACTGTGTTTAATGTTATATGTGAATGTCTATAATTGTTACACCATCTTTGTATAATTCTAACTGATCGACAAAGGCTGGGAACGGCGAAAACGGAGATCGGCGAAGGCCAAGATCGCGAAGGTCAGGATCAGCAAAGGTCGGGATCGACGTAGGTCGCGATCGGCGAAGGTCGGGATCGGCGTAGGCCGGGATCGACGAAGGCCGAGAACGGCGATAAGCATGTTGAATGCAAACCGAACAGCAACAAGCATGCTGAATGCAGGCCGCCATGGCATGGCCATCCAGGGTGTTGTGCTCACTCGTTCAATGAAGACCATGAACCCAGTGCCTGGTAAAGAATCTAGGTCGACATAGGTCGTTATGTGAATAGTTTGTTATTTGTTTAAGGTTATGTACTTATTGATTGAATTGTCATATGTTATGTGTGGAGTTTTCTTGCTGGGCCTTGGCTCAAGGGTGCTCTATGGTGCAGGTAAGGGCAAAGGAAAGGCCGACCAAGCATGAGTTGGAGGGCATGGAGCGGCGCGTACATGTTCGACCTACCTGGCTCCCATGATCGGGGTTGTTTGTGTTGGGAAAACTTATACAGGATCTTTATTTATTTTCATGTAGATCTAATATTAAACAAATTAATATGAGATAATCTAGAACATGTTTCTAAAATTGAATTCAAAGAGAAACAATGATAAGAATACCTACAGTATACGCAGCGAAATGAATGAGTCCTTCCTTCAGTTTCTCTAACCCTTGTATCCTTTCTGTCGTAAAGAATTATCAAGAAACTGAACCGATCTTCTATTATCTTCACAGACTTCCAAAGTATCCTTAGAATCACCTATACTAGAGTGGGAAATTCTCAACACATGAGATAGATACAGAGAGAAGAAGACAAAAGAATAATAAGAGGCTTAGAAAAAGGACTTGTGTTTAGAGCGAATCTAAAACTATGAGAAAATCAGTGATTAAACTTATCTTTTGACTTCTCTCTAAGCACACCTTTTATAGACTCAATTAGGTCATTTATTTAATTAAAAAAATCAATAAAATAATAGTCAATTAACAGCCCTAGGTCGAAATTATCATGGGCTTTAGTCTCGTGAAATTTCTCATTGGACTTAAAATCAAGGCCGTATTATTTTCAATTGATTTAATTAATTCAATAATTATTTAAATCATTTATCAAATTAATTATTTATAATTTGAACCTTGATTTAAACTTATTTATTAATTTAGATACCAATTTATCTTAATTAATAAATTTGCCGTAATTTTTCTTTTCTTCTCTAAATTACATAACTCTGTAAAACTATCTAAAATTGACCTGGTCAACTTTGATAATTCTAATTAATAATTAAATCAATTAATTGAGACTATCTAGATGATTTTATCCAAGGTACAATGGGGACCATGGGCTTATGTAATCAAGCTCCAATAAGTTATCATAAATCTAGCAAATAAATTTACTAACTTATTAATTCCTCGTGACTCCACTAAAGACTCGGAATTGCACTCTTGAATTCATAGAACGCTCTATAAAAAATATAGATACGCTATTAATTATCTATTGTTACAACCATAATTGTCACTCAACCATCTATAGATGCTCGACAATGAGATAGGACTAAATATTGTTTTACCCCTCATTGTATTTTATCCTTAAAACACTTAGTTCCTTGTAAACGATATTTCAGTAAACTAATTTAATTACTGAAATGAGATCTCTATCCTTTAACACCTTGAACCAAACTAAAAGGAAACCATCGTTTCACTTCTTCATCAGGAGCTATAGATGTTCATATCTATGATTAATACTCTCACTCAATTATACTACCGAGTTCCCAAGATGTAAGTATGGGCTAGTCTGTAGGGTAAGCTGGTAACGAACAAGTCAAAGAACTCAAATAATACAATCAGTTAGAATACTAACCACTCAGAATTGAGATTGAATTGACCTATGGTCAATTATATGATATGACTAGAATAGATAATAACGGTATGTTTACTTATCTTATCAATTGTCAATATCGGTCATGTCCAATGTAACATATACATCCGATCGTATCTACTTTGCTAATGTTCTTGAAAGAAAATAACACCACAATGTGTAAGTAAATGATATCGTAGATTGGCAAGTCATTGTAAATCTTGTGCACTGACTAATCTTAGGACCAACTTATTTTGAACATATAATCATATGTATATTCCACTGTGATTATGTCACTATAAATACGATTAGCTATATGCTCGGGATTTAACAGAAGTTTATATTACACAAATAATCATGAAAATAAAACATGTGAGCAAAGTGATTGACCAAGTCAAAAAATGATTTCTATTCTTTTATTGATAATAAAATGAGATTACAAAGAATTTGGGTTTTAATTAGGGCATAAAATCCCAACAGTTTAAGGGACATGCTATAAACAGTTGATTTTGTTGCTTAGGTCAACTATCCCTTAACTTTTGAATTGTAAATACATTTTGAAACAGTATTTTAGGATCCCAATGTATCACTTTTATGAGTTTAATAGATGTCCAAACGTTTTATACTTGATTTCAATTAAATGAATCTTTATTCCAATTTAATCACACTCTTTTATTTAAAACCTTGATTAGCGAACTAATGGCACATTTTAAAATCACATGGTAACGACTTTAAGGTAGTAGGGTGTTACACGCTTCATCTCAAGTAAGTTTTTACTTTTGTTCCTTGTTTGTCTTTGAGTCTATTATGGAATTTTGTCGAGGGTTTTAGGTGCATGTCGAGGATTTTGAATTACCGGCATTTCAGAGGTCATTTTAACCTCTTTTATACCTTTCTAGGCTTATTTTGAAGTTAAAAACGATCAAAATGGCCCATTGCGCTCTATGCGCGACTTTTAGCATTTTTAGACACTCGGCCGGAATCTGGAAAATTACAAATTCCGATGATGTTCATAGTTTATGGTAGTGTTCTCCGACAAACATCATTTGCCTCCGAGGATACTCCGGTCCCTTAGAATTTTTCTTCCTTCTCCTCTTCCCGAGTAGTAGTCATAGGGGTTCTCATTTTTGGCCTATCTTTCTTCAAGTCCTAGCGCTAACTGCTTGGTTTCTTATTTCAGATGTCCAAGGAGCTTCAACAACTACATCACCAGGTACTGTACGCATTCGACTCTGAGATAATAGAGATGGCCCGAGAAGCAGGAAACTTCTTGGGAGGGGAAAGAAAGTGGCAAAGAGTAGTCAGGCTCTCGTGGTAAGGGAAGACCACACTCCGATGCTGGAGAGGCCCCTTCGACTTGGCATGTTGGAGGAAGAAGCAAACACGGGTCCCCTTCCATTGGATAAAACCTACATCGCCGAGGGATTCGAGGAAAAAGTGACCCCCAGCAAACTCAAACATCGAGGAGCTCTGTAGAGGATTATAACCCACTACGGGGTGGACACTAATGAAATGTGGGTGCGCCTGTCTCGGGAGGGCGGGAGATCGCATAGGAGCATCCATAACCTCGAGGCCTGGAGCGCATCTCATCTCCAAGCTGGTGCAACCTTGCCACTACACCAGTACTATGTCGACTTTTTGAAGTTTTTCGGCATAGCTCCATTCCAGCTATCCCCAAATGGATATTGAGTGCTGGCTGGGCTATTTTTTCTATACAACAGGCATAACTGGCTTGTTCCTTCTCCAGCTGAGATATTGTATATCTACAGCTTCTGACAATGCCCGAAGAAGGATGAGCGAGACAGGTACTATACCTTGATGAAGCATACGTGCTCAAGGATGAGGTGCAAGGCTTCGTGCGGTAATGAGAACCATGCAAGGGACTACAAGGACCATTCTTTTGGGCAAGTGGCTTCCCCACGCGGACCAACCCGACTCTTCTCCTGGACTTCGCCAGGGTTGGTAGTGTTACTCATCGGGTCATTTAGTCCTCCGCTTGTATTTGCTCCTTAGTCTTAACCATTTCTTTTTAGATCCCTTCCACCGCACACCTTTTTTTGATGCCTACAACGAAAGGTTCAAAGGATAAGCCCCGTCACTCTCACCAGCTTCCGTGACTTTAAGAAGTCGCTTCACGAGGTGAGGCTCCACACGGAGTCCATTGCGTCGAAGGCTCAATACGAGTATGAACAGGTCTTTATGAGGAGCACATGGAGAACGTACTCACAATCAAAGCCTTCGCGGAGCCGAGAGAGGATGGGGAGCTCGAGGCTGGGATTGAGTCATCCTCCATGCCTCAAAGTAAATATCCAATCGTTGTTTACTGCGTCCATCACGTAGGGGAGGGAACTAGTCCCGACCACTCCTTGTTCTCGCCATCACTCTTCAAGTGTGGGAAAATCTCGGGGCGTCCTTGGACTGATGAGGAGTACCAGGACTATCAAGACTTTATCGACGTATTTCCCCACCATCCTAAGAGGAGGAAACATCCCCAAGGGCTTGTGCCTCTGGATGAGGTGACGTCCATGCACGCGATATGGTTTTGTCAATATGACACCAACATGACATAGGAGATAGGCCGACTCATCTATGAGTTTGCCCACTGTATTCTCCACTCGGAGGAGCCTTATTATGGTGGGGCTCCCGAGGAGACTTCTTTTATGTCTTGCATGCATGTTTTTTGCCTTTACAAATTAACACAGAGGTTTTACGTGGTTCAGGCTATAAAAGAGTCATAGTCCACGAGTCTTTGGTATTAGTGAGTTTGAAGCTTGTTTGAGCAAGCTCCAATGGAGTCTCAGGTAGCATATATATTGCACTGAGTTTATAATGCTTAACTAGCCAAAGTTCTGAACCATTTACAATGAGATATCCTAGCCTTATTTATAGGGGCCTAGGTCATTAATGTCCTTAATGGGAAATTAATACAACATTCCCCATTATTTTGGGAGTAAAATGTTAATTAATCACATAGGGATGCACTAATAAAGACCATGGACCTAGGCAGATTGCACGAGACCCATTTGTAGAAAGCTGTCCACCAACTTTACAGGGAACAAGTATATGACAGGGTTAGGATATGACTGCACGTTCGCCCATGTCAGGCAGCGTTGTGGGAAATATTGATTGTCGAGTGTACGAACTCAACACCACTACTCGAGACTCACCAAAAGTTGTTAGACGATCTTCTGGTGGGCCACAGCTGCAGCGATTGACACGTGGCTCTACCCCAAATCTGAGGACAAGAATCCTAGACCTTAGGGAGTGGTGAATGAAGAAAGCGAGAGGACCACCTGAATGGCCCTCGGGGCGTGGCCTCACTTGGAGACATTCGCGTCTGGCCAGATCACAGTTTTAGGGGAGAATTTTACACTCCGATGAGCTCTATGTGAGTTGTACGAAACCTCATTCGCGCTCGAGGAGCTTAATTACTCTTCTAATGACTACTACGTGTCCTCTGGTGAAAATACGGACAACAAAAAATTATGATAAAAATGAAAATTTTATTTTAATTGTATTAAATTAATATTTTATGATACAAATCAATATATCAAAATTTAAACTTTATTTTTTTAAAATGTTAAAAATGAATAATTTGTTTATAAATAAAATTAAAATTTAACTTTGTTTTAAATAAAATAAAAAAAAATTGGGCATCTTTCTTTTGATTTTAATGGCTTGTTATTTCATTTGAGATTGTGAATTCATAAGCTTGTAATAAAAGTTAATAAAAACATGATATTTGCAGCTAAAGTACTCAAATTGTTTGAATTTGCACTTAAGTACTAAAGTTTTTTTTGTGGCAATAGTACTCAAGTTTAACTTTTACTTGCACCGTTAGTACCCGCTATCAACTTTGTCGTTAGATGGTAATAGTGAGTACTAATGGTGCAAGTAAAAGTTAAACTTCAGTATTTTTGTCGTCAAAAAAATAACTTGGGTATAGTAAAACCTCTATATAAGAATAGTTTTTGGACCAAACTAATTGTATTCTAATTGAGTGGTTATAACTAAATAGATGTATTGGTACAAAATGATTTTCAAAACCTAAAACTATCAACTTTAATAACAATAACAATAAAAACTACCTAATAACTATGAAGTATTTAAAATTAATTCAAGTAATTCAAATGTGGAATAAATCTTTGATTTTCTCATTTAAGTACAAATAAATGACATTATATATATTTATTTAAATATATACATAATTATTACTATATAAAGGTATAATTTCTTAATATCGGACTTAAAAAACATATTACTAATTACATTTTAGAAGTGAGTCTTATTTATAACTAGCCCAAATTGGGACCAATTTTTTTTATAATAAAATAGAAGTTATTCTCATATAGAGATTTTACTGTATTTAAGTATAACACTTTGTATAACTTGAATATTTTTGCCGCAAATATCTCTACGAGCAACAAACCTAAAAGATTTGGGGATTATAACACCAATAACCCAAAAAAAAAATCAAAATCAATTTACATATTGGCTCTAGGGTGTCCACTATATCCAAAACAATGGGCCTTGTTGGTGCTTGAGAAGCCCAATAAACTGAATCTTCAATATTGTGTACTATTATTCATTACTAGTAAGATTACGGCTGTTTTGACTTTCGATTGGAATGAATGGAAAAATATATCTCATTTATTTAGGCAAAATTCAATGTTTGGAAATGGTTAAGTGAATGGCAGGGGGATTAGTACAAACTTTGATCAAATTAAATAGAATAAATCATAGACTTATGTAAGGAGATCGTTGCCATTATGACCGAATAAATAAGGTTTTTCACTACAAATAACTAATATATTTATTCAAGTTATTATCTATGGATGGTACCACTTGGTCAATAATCATTTTGTATAACAAATTTCAATACAAAGTTCAAAAATTTGTCATTACTTAATTAGTACTGTCAATATTTCAATGCGAATACATATGCACAGTCATGAGAAATTGTAACTACCATCACCACACTAAGGCATGGCAATAAAGGGTTTTAATGTTATTGAATTGAGCTCACTTCTTATCCAAAACTCAAACCATTGTATTGTATTCTGTACGAACCAATTCACATTAGCTATCATTGCTCCATCCCACTATCTCTAACTACTCTTCTTTCTTTCTTTTATTTATTCTTTCTTCAATATATCAATAATTACGTGATCATAAAAATTGTATTAACGATTGCTTATAAATTATTATTGAATAACGTGTGAAAGTGAACTTTGATTCATTTCTTACTTACTATTACTTTGTCGAAAATATGAAAGAATCTATTTTGACTTGGATATTATAATTTTTTTTACAAGTACCCCAAAAAGTTCTTTCATCTAAGTTTTATCAAGAACACATTGAATAATTTAGTCAACTAATGTGTAATCAAGGTGAAGTTGATTATAAAGAACATGTTACATAAATACATTATTCCAGTTATGAAAAATATTAAAATTTATTCAATATTTTTTGTAAACTACCAATTAATTTGCACCATGCATCTTTTTGGACCCTAAATAATGCAGAGCCATTTTACTTTATCCTCATTAACCATCAAATGAGTATCAAATTTTTATCATTAAATGATGACCATGCACTAAATTTTACATTAAATATTCATTGTCAAAATGAACTCGACCATTCATGTAAAAATTTATGTGGTCTAAAATAATCACAACCCCATAACATAAATACATTTATTTTAATAAGTTCCAATATGCTAGCCATTATTATGCATAATTTGATTTGATACTTCGAGAGAAGGTGGATATGTATACATATATAAATATATATATATATATATAAATTTATATAACTATCATTATATATAGGGGTATTGCATTACATGGGTGTGATTCTCTTTATTTTACCTTTTATCTTTTTAATGAAGCCATACAATGATTGAAACTAGGCCTGCAGGTGGTGATAACTGGACTGGACCCATTAGATGCAACATTTTCAACAAAATTGCTCAATAAATATGAAGACTTGTGTTTGTTTAAGTGAACGAACTACTTCTTCTCACAACAATTCACAGATTGCTGGAAGTGCTTCCTTTGCTGGCTTGCCATAATTGATCCTCAACTAGGACACGTGTAAAACCAAAACAAAAAGTTGCTTTTTTTTATCTCCCTTTCTTCCTGAAGTTATTATTATTATTATTATTATTATTATTATTATTATTATTTTGTTATAAAACTATTGAGAAATTTTATAGTAAGGGCACCATTTTTGCTATCACCGGTATGAGTGTATCTATTTTTCAGACGTGGAGAAATCAAAATTCAATTTGTTTTATATGATAATGTACTATAATTATAGTAAGCATCCCATCAATTTTTGAAGAGAAAAAAAAACAGCGTTTAAAATTGTTGATGCCGTTTTTCGTCAACTTAAATAATAGAGCAATCAAACAGTGAAATATTGGTGCAAATGAATGAAGAAGAAAACCAGAGGATTTTTACGTGGTTCAGCAGTAAATTCTGTCTAGTCCACGCGTCTTTGTTACTAAGACTTGGGAGTTTCCTAGGAACTTTTCAGAGAAGAATTGCCCAGAGTTTTCTCTCAAGGAATCAGAACATCGGTCATTTACAAATGGTGCTTCCTTCTCTATTTATTGAGAAGGTTGCAGAATTCATTCCCACATATTTCGGGAAGATATTTTGTAAATCAATTAATATAATACATTAAATGATAAGATTTAATTGACATCCTACATACATGGAAACGTCCCATGATAATCGGGAACGGATAGCAGATTAAATGATATCCCTTAAATATATGGATTGTACAACAATAAACGTGTTCACACGTAACTAATTGTCCCAGATGATTCGTCAAATCTTCGAGATCAATAATTGGCATTGCGTTTGCCGAGACCATGAGTCATTCACGAGCTCGCCGTCCAGCTTCGCTTATGCTCGGAACAGGTATATGTAGACGATGTTGTCACATTCGAGCTTGAACTTCTCGAGCTCGAACCACCTCGCTTGAAGCCAATCAATGAAAAATATATTCAACTGTTGTACCATGCCATTGCGAGCTCAGAGAATATTCGAGGCTACACATCCTCGAGGTCATTCAAAGAGGTCCGACGGTTGGATCATATGATGACCGCATATGTTTCGAGCTCACACCTGACGAGCCCAATTTTCGGGGTCATAACTTCTTATCTCGAAATCTGGATGTAACATTTTGCCCCCTCAAAAGTATCAGTTCGAATCCTATGAGAAGGAAACTTTTGAACTGCCCTTCTTGGAAACTGTATCATTGATTGTATTCGAGTGCAGACACGTGTCAGACAGGTATTGGAAAATCAGAGTACTTGAGTATATTTTCACCATGCCCACGTCTTCTCATCTGCCACCCTTTTTGCCGCCATTGCCACGCATGTACCCGTTCGTTTGATCAGATACCAAACTTATCCAACGGCCCAGATTGATTCATTGTTTAGCATTCTGTTGTGGCATATAAATATGACTGTGCCATCTTCTACCCTTACTTTCACATTCATAGCTTTCAGAGAGAAGAGAAGAACAAAGAAAATAGAACTCAAAAACTCTTCGGTTCTTGCATGTTCTCTAAGCCGAGGAAACAAAAAAACGCTGGCCTGTTCGACTCCGTGAAATCGTTCTTGCAGTCGATTCTTCAGTCATTGATTTCTCTGTACCCACCAACCACATTGTGTAAGTATATGTTCTTGATCATGTACATTCTGTTTTTCCATGCATGTTTATCTTATAGTATCATTTTTGGACACCGGTTTTAGTTCCAGAATGCTTTAGTCAATGTCATGTAATTTATAGGCTCTTCTGAGATTACAGATTTCCAAACCCAGATTTTGCATGAATGATGCAAATATGGCTCTTTTAATGGATTGCCTTGATTTTAAATATCATATCGTGTAGACCAAGAAACGGGGTATAAGATTAGGGTTTATAAATTGCATGTTTCACAAAAATATGACTTTTCAAGTAACCGCCAACTTTTTCCCTAAAAATCCGGGATCCTTTAAAAATAAATCCACTTTCCCCCTTTTTCGCCAAATACACGCTCGGGGCTTGATTCTTTCGATAGCTCGAGTTTCCGATCTCGTTCTTTTAATCGAGCTTATTCGATGGTCTCAAGCATTTGAGCTCAGACCATTTCGATTTTTATCCTCAATTTCTTGTACGCCCGGCCCTCACCCTTTTTCTTTCTTGCTAGATGTCACAGAATTTGGAAAAGCGGTGGGGGTCAATACTTGCAATTCCTTACTCGCTGACAACTCCGAGCCCAGAGCCACCATTTACTCGCAACCAGCGGCTGATTAGAGAGCATGAATTGAAGTGTGAGCGAGAGGATACTCGAGCTCATTTTCGACGCTAGATCGACGAGGTCGAAGAGAGAAAAAGGAAGAGACTTAGGGTCGCAATCTATCCAGACCCAGACCCCGAGCCCAGACCAATCCCTCTCGACCATACTCTTAAAGTGACGGTCGCATTCAAGCTGGGCGAACTCAAATTTTCATTGATGGAAGAATCATCAAATCATCCATCTACTTCGCAGCCAACTGCCCTTCCCACCTCGAGGGGAGAATTTTTTTAGGCTGAGCACTATTGGAGCTTGATCTCTTCATTGGTACAAATCTCCGACATCCTAGCTCGCCATGGCGTAGGATTATCGGGCTCGCTGAGATGTCGTGCTCCCACTTCCAAAGAACGCAGTTGTCATGCTCCGGGAGATGGCAACCCGACAGTAAGCTAAAGCTCGCAGCTTGGAGCCATGAGCATATGAGGGCAGGGGCCTTATTGCCCTTAAAGTCCTTTCTTAAGGACTTTCTAGATTACGTTGGGCTCGCGCCTTTCCAACTCCAGACCAACTCGTACAGGGTCTTGTCAGCCCTGAGGTCGCTTTACCACGAGCTAAAGTGGGAAGGACCTTCACCAAAAGAGATTTTGTATCTCTTTTGCTTGAAAATAAATCCCTCCCGAGCCCGGGGAGGAGATGGCTTGTACTATCCCTCGAGCTATGCCCGAGAGAAGAAAATCTTCGAGGACCTACCGAACCATCCTCCCAACTTCAAGGTGGCATTCTTTTGGACGGACAGCCTGGCTCTCTCCAGATACTATTCGTTCAGACGAATCCGTAAGTATACGATCTCTCTTCTCTTATGCTTGAATTTTGTTTAAGCTCGATCCACTCATAATGTATTCTGTGTTCTCAGCCAACTATCACCGCCCCACTCCCACGGACGCAATGAGGGAGCATAAAGAGGCTTTGTTCCAATTTCCTTATGGCAAGTGATCTCTGTCCTATCTTCTTCATGAAGATAATCTTCGAGCCTGTGGTCTCCTGGGAAAGGATCAATCCACAGACGATAAAGCCTACATGAAGTACACCAAGTGGGAGTTTGTGCCTCTCCCCACCAGTAACCTTCCTCCGAGGCGTAGTTCAAAGGCACGATCCCCAGCTCGCTGTCCCAGGAGTCCGGGCTCGGGGAACGATGCTAACGATGAGGCATCGAGCTCGAGTGACAGAGGTAAAGTCATTCTCAGCTCGGCCTTGTGGTCTCCTTCCCTCCTTAAGCATAAACCCGATACCTTAATCTTGTGTGAAGATGATAGGAACCACTTTTATGTATGGTCCTGGGTAAATGAGAGGGTCCATAGGTTTGATAGCTGGTTAGGGAAATACGATACGATGTATAGTCTGAACGAGGTTTAGGATGGAGTAGCCGTACAATATGGGACAAACGATTATAGAGACCTTTCGAGGTTGACTTCCACATATAGGGAAGGGACTCCCCCAGCCTCCTCTGAAGATAGGGGAATTTCTTGGTCGCTGAGCACGAGCTCAGGGGAGAGTTCCAGTTAGGTCCCTTGTCTCTAGACTTTGATTCCTTAATATGTATGCATTATGCTAATTTTAGCGTCTTGAGATCGTTTTCTAAGGTGATTTGATTGCGTAGGTACTATGGAATCCGATCTCGAGAACGTGCTCGCCAGGGGTGAGGGGGCCAAACAGAGTAAGCGTCCGAGAGCCTCGCAGAGGTCTAGTCGGCCTGCTAAGGTCCTCAAAAAGACCGAGGTGACTCCTCCCCCAGCTCCTGCTGTTCCGAGCCCAGTAGCAGACCCTACTTCCCAGGTTGATGCTTCCACAACAGATGTTCCTCCATTGCCTTCCACAACAGATGTTTCTCCCCTGCCTCCTGCCATCAATATCCTCTCAACGCTCGACCCACCTCCTAAGAAATCGACGACGAAGGGGTACCTATTGTCAATTTCTACTCACGTTGATGAGTATGTCATCAACAACGCCGCCGGGACTCATGGAGCCACACTTGGCTCTGACGTCCTGTCTCGGGTAGGCTAGAGCATCAATATCTTTGAGGCTTCCCAGTGGCAGTTTTTGGTCAATACTCGGGACTGCAACACCCTTTATGACAAGAGTGTCAAGCTCGTTGCTGCAATAACCTCTCTCACCTTCTTATTTGTTGTAGTTGTGCTTAGTGTACATTATAACTTGATTTGTTTGTGTGTTAGTATCTTACTGCATTTGCTCAACTAAATTACAAGTTGAACAACGAGGTCCACTTGAGCATGTCCTATGCTCAGGAGGCGAAGGATCTCCAGCTCAAGCTCACAAACGAGTACAAAGCTATGAAGTCAAAACTGGAGGCCGAGGTCAAAGAGATGAGCTCCAGGGTTGAGGAGCTTGAGAAGCAGAATGCAGAGCTCAAGGAGGCGAAAAATAAGTTCAAAGAAAAGAGCTCCAAGGTAGAGGAGCTTGATAAGATCAATGCCAAGCTTGAGGAGGAGAAAAAGGCCAACTTCGAGGTGATGGAGGATGAAAAAGCTCGTCTTCTCGAAGAGTTCAAGCAGAGGAAGGATCGGGCGGTTGACACGGCCATGTATAGGATCTGGGCCAGCAATGCCAATCTCGACACCAACTTCCTAGGCTCTTTTGAGGCCAAGCTTGTGGCCAAATGGCGAGCTCAGCTAGATGAGGAGGAAGCTGCTCGGGAGGATAGTCATGTTATTCATCCTGGTGAGGGTAGTACTCTCGATGATGCTGAGAAGGCTAAGGAGGGTGCTCTTACCACCTAAACCTCGATCCTGGGTTGCGTCCCTCTGAGACTTTTGTAATAGTTTTCACCTTTTGCTTTTTATGCCCTTGAGGCAAAAACAATTTACAGCTCGTAAAAGAGCTATTTATGATATTTGTAATACTATATTTGACTTTACTTTAATATTTTTTCTTTACATCCCTTGAATCGAAATATTTCAAGTAAATTATATTAAAAGTTTGCCTTTATGTTTGTTTATTCATACAAACACATGTCGGATTTAAGCTTGAGCTTCCATGCGTTCTCACATAGTTTGTTCGATACATCCACGTCCGATCTCGTTATTTGTCAAGATCGGAACTTACTTTTACCATGCACTCGAAAGTACTTATATGGCGTGTAAGATGAGTATTTTAGTTGTATTCTGCTTTTCTAGTTACTTTTCCTCGTCCTCGGATAGCTCCCCGAGGTTGTGAGGTTGAAACTTTTGTTGCAAAATACTCCAGCCTCGGTGTCGACTTTGCTCATAGTATGTTATTTTTTTTCCCACTTGCGTCGATCAATTTTAGCTGGTTTGTTCCAAACCTATTTAGGTCGTGTTTGGTTCGTAATCCATACACTTGTATATTTTCGATCTAGTTATATCCAGATCGTACTGGTTCGCGTACCTGGTCATATCCAAATACTTTATTTTATATTATTTGGTTATGTCCAAATTTTAGCTCGCGCATTTGGTTATATCCAAACACTTTTAATAATCCGGTTATGTCGAAATTATCTTAGCTCGAGCATTTGGTTATATCCAAACACTTTAATTTTAATAATCTGGTTAACGATCTAGACATTTGCTTGTTTTATTTTCGAGCAATTTTTTCAAACTTATGCTATGTATACCACTGATGCCCCCTTAATATCCTATGAGTGTGACCATAGGTTATTAAATTAAGAGAGTTTGCAAAAAATACAACATATTGAGACGAAAATGAACTTTATTCAGAATTGAACATTTTAGAAGCTTAATAAAGATAAATAAACATGGTTACAGGAGACATCATTCCTACACTATTGATAGTAAGGTTGTAGAAGTTCGCCATTCCATGCTCGCGGTACCAATTCCCTGTTCAATCTTGCCAATTTGTAGACGCCAGGTCGAATAACTGAGTCGATTTGATAAGGCCTTTCCCAATTAGGCTCGAGCACGCCAGTGGCTGGGTCCTGTGTAGCTAGGAACACACGCCTTAACACCAAGTCTCCCAATCCGAATTTCCTATCCCGAACCTTTTTATTGAAATATCGGGCCACTCGCCACTGATATGCTGCATTTTTCAGTTGAGCTTCATCCCGTCTTTCTTCGATCAGGTCCAGACTTACTTCAAGCTGGGAATGGTTCGAGGCCTGGTCATAAGCATGGCTACAAATAGTGGGTATTTCGACCTCAATTGGTAACATGGCCTCGCATCCATATGCCAGAGAAAAAGGGGTATGTCTTGTTGAAGTGCGAGCTGTGGTTCGATAGGACCACAAGACTTGGGGCAACTCCTCGGGCCATTTTCCCTTAGCTTCTTCCAATCTCTTTTTCATAGAAATTTTTAGAGCCTTATTTACAGGTTCAACTTGTCTGTTTGCTTAGGGATGGGCGACAGAGGAGAAGCTCTTTATTATCCCATTTTTCTCACAAAAATTGGTTAACAGTTCACTGTCGAACTGGGTACTGTTATTTGATACTATCTTCCTTGGCATTCCATATCAGTAGATTAGGTTCTCCACCACAAAGTCCAAGACTTTATTTGAGGTGATCGTTGCCAGAGGTTCAACCTCGGTCCACTTTGTGAAATAATCTACCGCGACTACTGCATATTAAACTCCACCTTTGCCAGTTGGCAACGAGCCTATGAGATCAATTCCCCAAACTGCAAATGGCCATGGGGAGATCATCAGAGTTATCTCAGAAGGTGGAGCTCGTGGGATTGTGGCGAACCGTTGGCACTTATCGCATCTCTTGACATAAGCAAATGAGTTTACTTTGATAGTGGGCCAGAAGTATCATTGTCGTATAATTTTCTTTGATAGGCTATGCCCCCCAGTGTGGTCCCCATAGATTCCTTCATGTATCTCTTCTAAGATCTTCTTGGCCTTGGGTGGAGTTACACATCGGAGTAGTGGCATAGAATCTCTCTCTCCTGGTCCCATCAGTGGGCACCAATTCCTTGGCAAACTTTGCCAAACGATCAAACTTTAAGGCGTACTTAGTGACTGACAAACTTCCCTGAAGTAGCCTCTTCCTTAGCTTTAGCTGCCCTGATAGCATCATTGTAGTACTTTTCATTAAACAGGGTCTGAAACTCCTCCCAACTCAAGGCATTAACATTCTTGGTCTGGGTAATCACTTCCCACCAAATCCGAGCATCCTCCCGAAACATATAGGTAGCACAGGCCACCCTCTCATTACCAGCTACCCTCATAAAGTCAAGGATAGTGGTAATCATACTCATCCATTGTTCTGCCTTGGCAGGATCTGCACTGCCCTCAAATACAGGAGGTTGTTGCTTCCTGAACCTTTCATAAAGAGGTTCCCATTTATTTCCTACCTCAAGCAACTGCTCTGCTGCTGGCACCGACACAGGAGGTGCCTCTGATACACTAATCACTATAGGCACTTGTTGCTGTCTCAGGAGACGAAGCTCCTCTCCTTGTTTCAACAATGTTGCCTGCAAATCATTAAACAATTGCTGCCAATTTGCAGGAGCTGGCTGTGGAATCTGGGACTGGTCATTCTCTTGACCCTAGCTGTTATTATTATTCTGGCCCTGATCACCCTGGCTAGCTGACATGTCTGTCTGCCCTGGATTCATTCTTATCTGTTACCTTGCTGAAATAATGATCAATACGACCAGTCAGGTAGTAATAACTAAATCTCTTGCTGCCTTACGGTCCAAGAACAAGCAAACAATTATCATATTCCACAGTCATACAATTATTCAGGCAGATACATGTTTATAGCATTTAGCACTCAGCATGTATCACATAATAACTCATAAACAACCACACTAATAAGTATGTTCCAGCAATCTCAGTACTAATTAGCACACATTTGCTGAGAATATCATATTTCAGGGCACAGGTTTAACATGGTGTCTCATGCATACAGGTAAAGCATATATACCATATCTAAGCAGTTATACATATAACTACATAAATAGTTACCAAACCATGAGTCGAGCCTGACTTCAGTGATGTGTGTACATGCCCAGCCAGTCTACAGGAACCTTAACTTTGGCATGCTCTGATACCAAGTTGCAACGCCCTGGTTACCCCAGAACAGTTACGGTGAACTGGAAATTTGACCCGCTACCCGAGTCCTTTGGTTAAAAACGTGATCTAAGTGTTATTATCAGGTTAAGGTGAAAAATCAGTAAAAAGGAAAGGATATGTTTTATTTAATGTATAAAACTGTTCATGGGCCCATAAAAGATTTACCATTTATTTACATCTCAAAATGGTCATTACAGTTTCAAAATTACAAACCTGCCGACCTAAGCGGCAAAAATAGGGTAAACCCCCTAGTTCCTCTGAGAACTCCTTGTCTGTGGTTGTCAAGCGGCCGCATATGTACACATCACCACCTAAGCTCTCCAGTCAAGGCTGGGTGAGCTTTTCTTTCCCTTTACCTGCACCACATAGCACCCATGAGCCAAGGCCCAGCAAGAAAACACAATAAAGCATGATATAATATCAACAATGATCATAATAATCATTCAAGACTATCAGTCCAAAACAGATAGGTGACAGTAGCAAAAGTCACAAAAGTGGGTACAGCTCCCTCTAGCCATGTGACGATAGGGTCACCAGGGCTTAACTGATAAGTGATCCTTTCATAAGTTTGACCAGGATAGGTGTATGGTGAATAGTCACCAACATAACCTTCCTCATGACCATAGAGTCATAACCCTGGAACATCGTTCCCTAGCCATGTGACAACAATCACCGGGGCCTTATGCCCTGGCTCTGAGTACTAGTCTTAGACTAGCCAAGCGCTTATAAGTTCATTGACCTTAGGGTCGGTCCAGCATTAATGCCATAGAGCCATTCAATGCTGATATCGATTAGATCTCATCTTCATTTGGCTCGACATTCATGACGCTATGCCATTTCTGACTCTTAGGTCAGTGTCCCTGACTAGTCAGTGCCATATACAGATAAACAATATTTGCTAGCATTCAATATGCAACCCATGTCCACATTTATCAATCAACATGCCTCAATACAAACACGCATGTCACATATACTCAGGGTGCAATTTTCTTACCTATGGTTCGAGTGAAAATTAATATAAGAACGACCCTTGAGAACGATCAATCTTTTAACTCCTTGACGGTCACCTGGTCATAACCAAAATATAGGATTCATCAATGAAAATGATTAACAAAGGTTCCCAAACCAAAACCTAGCCTCTGAGACATCGAATCCTACCAAATTGAGTAGTAGGACCGATCCCGAGGCCTAAGGCTTGAATCCTCAAGCTAAAAACTCATTTCTGGCCAAAAATGCCCTATGGGCCGTGGCCCTCCCTAGCCGCGCCGCGGCTCGCCCCTCAGACAGAGGCGGCCCTTCCCAGCCAACCAACGTAGGCCGCGGCTCACCAAAGCCATGTCGCGGCTCATTATGCAAAACAGCAAGGAACCATACTTTTCTCCCCTGCGTTCTCCTTGAAACCAACCCTTCAAACCAGTCCAAAACATCAATCTAACACCCAATTCAAGCCCTAAACTTCATCTACAACTCACCCTCATCAAAACCCAAGTTAAACAGCACCCAAACTTCCATTAATTCCAACTATCCACCAAGAAATCACAAACTGAAAACTTAAACCAAAACAGAGTAAAACCAGAAACTAATGGCTGAAACTCACCTTAAACTTGAGATTAAACCCCCTTCAATGGATGAACCAAGTCTACAAACTCCAATCCTTGATTTCCTAGCTTGACTCCTCAATTTGGGCTCAAAAACTCCAAAGGAAGACAAAGAGAAGGTGATGTACGGGAAGGAGAATTCTTACTCTGTTTTGTTCTGTTCTTCTACAGCCAACTAAAGTCCCATATAAACCTAAGCCAAATGACCTAAATGCCCCTAGGTCACTTAAGGTTTCTAAAGTCATCCCAAGGGTAAAATTGGTATTTTCCACCTATCTCGTTAATCATAATTAACGCTTTCCAATTTCCGCTAATCTCAATATTCCCAAATACCAAATATTCTTATCCCGTTACCCTCTAACTCGCGGTAACGCTCTATTCACCAAAACACCCCGAGACTCACCCCGAGCCCCGAGCTCAAGCCTGTTATGACCAAACCGATAATTTATATTTAAAGATCGTCTCATGCCAAATAACTCGAACCAATCCACATTATAATGTGGCCTCACAATATATCATTGACATGCAAACAAATATACAATTATGCCCTCAACGGGCCAAATTACCAAAATACCCCTGTAAACAAATGTGGACCCACGTGCATGCATTTAACATCATATTATAATATAATTCTCATAAACATGCATGTATTCATTTAATGGCATAATTAAACAAGTATGGCCCTCCTGGCCTACTATTCCCGTCATTAAACACATCGGAGAATTCGGGGCATTACAATATAGGTACAAAATTTCTCCTGTGATAGGCTTTGACAAGATAGGAGGTTCCGCGAGATGCTTCTTGAGGTCTTGAAATACCAGCTCGCATTCCTCTGTCCATTAGAATTTTTTGCCCCCTCTCAGAAGGTTGAAAAATGGAAGACAACGGTCTGTAGATTTCGAGATAAACCTACTTAATTCCGCCATCCGTCGAGTCAAACTCTGGACATCTTTATGTTTTCGAGGTGAGGGCATGTCAATTAACGCCTGGATCTTGTCAGGATTAACCTCTATTCCCCACGCGTTCACAATGAAGCCCAGAAACTTACCGGACGATACTCCAAAGTGGCATTTCTGGGGGTTGAGCTTCATGTTGTACTTTCGTAGCACGGCGAAATATTCTTCGAGGTCGTCCACATGGTTGTTGTTATGTTTAGATTTGACCAACATGTCATCAACATACCCCTCCATGTTATTGCATATCTTCTCGGAGAACATCAGATTTACGAGCCTTTGGTAGGTGGCTCCAGCATTCTTGAGTCCGAAAGGCATGTATGCTCTTGGTCTGGGGCATGCATGGCAATCTGGTTATTTCTAGAATTAGTGTCCATGAATGACATAAGTCCATGCCCGGATGTGGCATCTATAAGCTGGTCGATCTGAGGTAAAGGAAAGTAGTCCTTAGGAAATGCCTTATTGAGGTCAGAGTAATCAATACAAGTCTGCCACGTTCCATTAGGTTTTGGAAATAGTACCGGGTTGGCGACCCAATCAGGGTAGAAGGCATCTCGTATAAATCGATTCGTCTTTAATCTGTCGACCTCTTCCTTCAGGGCTTTCTTCCTGTCATCATCCAAGAGTCTTCGTTTTTGTTGCTTGGGGGGGGGGGGGGGGGGAGCTCTTATCAATGTTAAGGACATGGCTTATCACATTCGGACTTATCCCTACCATGTCTGAATGTGACCATGCGAAAACATCCTGGTTCTTCCTCAGGAAGCAAATTAATTGCTACTTTGTTTCTTCCAGAAGGTTTTTGCCTACCTTCACTGTTTTTGGGGGATCAACCTCTTCGAGCTTGACCTCTTTGAGCTCTTCTAGAGGCTCGAGGTCAGCTCTTTCTTCTATTCTTGGATCGATCTCTTCGTCTATCTCGAAGACTGTCCCATCCTTACTTTGAATTACTACAAGTGTTTGTGCACTTGTCTGCTTCTTTCCCCTCACGGAAATGCTGTAGCATTCCCTTCCCGCGAGCTGGTCCCCTTTCAGCGTCCCGATGCCACTAGAAGTTGGGAACTTGATGGCCAGGTGCCTAACGGACGAAACTGCCCCCAGCCCTACTAGGGCGGGTCTCTCGAGCAGTACGGTGACCACTACGAATTCCATCATCTTGGTTGTCGAGACTGGGAAGTCTCCCAAGGTTACGGGGAGTTCGATGGATCCCATACAGGCAATCCCTTCTCCTGAAAAGCTGTACAATGTCGTTGCACAGGCCTTTAGGTGGCAAAGCGCGAGTCCCATCTTTTCTAAAGTGGCGTTGTAGAGGATATTTATTGAGCTCCCGTTATCAATCAGGACTCGGTGTACCCTATTGTTCACGAGATGAAGGGTTATGAAGGAACTGTACATGGGATGCGTCATCTTCAGTAAAAGTTATGGGTTGAGATTCAATCCTTTGTTGTTTTGGAGCTCTGGGTTCGGGTTTGTAGGGAAACCCGTCACCAGTTTTCAGCTCATTCACATATCCTTTCTAGGCGTTCCCGCCCGATCCTGCAATATGTGGTCCCCCCCTGAGATGGTTATGACATCTTCTCCATCAATCAGAGGGGGTCGTTCATCCTCCCTTGCTCAGGAGTTATTATTCTGGGTAGGTGTTACTACTGCTGCCCTCTGGCTAGTAGAAGCCTGATTGGGGTTCTAGTTTTTTACATACTACCTGAAATATCATCTCAGATCAATCCTTCGATCTCATCTTTTAGTTGTCTGCATTCATCGGTTGTATGTAGGGCTGGAAATTTTCGATATGACACGATGACACGACTCGAAAACGACACGAAATAAATGGGTTTGGGTGACACATTTAATTTTCGCGTCATAATCATGTCGACACGTTTAACACGTTTATTAAACGTGTCATTTTCAGGTCAACACGCTTAACCCGAAAATGACTCGCTTAAGACACATTTAAGATGATATAAACATTTTAATTTATTTATATTATGCTAATCATGTCAATTTCGTGTCGTGTCATTACACGTTTAATTGTGTATTAATCGTGTCAGTTTTAGATTTGTGTCAAATGACAAATTTATTAAACGTGTTATCGTGTCGTGTCGTGTGACCCGCTAAGATAATCGTGTCGTGTACGGGCTTGGATTTCTGACACAAATAATAATCGTGTCGTGTACGGGTTTACTCTAATCGTGTCGTGTCATAATCGTGTCGACACGATTATGACACGGTAACACGAACTGCCACCCCTAGTTGTATGTCTGATATCTCTATGGAATCTGCAGTACTTGTTGGAGTCTCTTTTCGCCTTTTGGTTTCTCTTTCTCATGGGGTCAAGCCGTCTGAAAGGGACCTGGTTTTCATTAGCCAGGTAGATATTCTCCCGAGACTCATTGAGATCGGTATACACCTTGTATACGGAGAAATACCTTTCCCCTTTCTTCTTCTTTCCCCCTTTCGCCTCGGGATTATTCCCTTCATTTTTCTTTCTTTTAGAAGGGTTGAGAGTTTGTGTTTATTGTTGTAGTTATGGGCTGAGAGGTCATATTCAACGCTGACCTCGCCTCCTCTACATTAACAAACCTCTGAGCCCGTCGATTGAACTCGCTTAAGGACCTTACTGGCTTCCTTTACATATCTTCCCAGAGAGGACTTCCAGGCATTACTCCAGCTCGGACAGCCATTAAATGGTCGCTGTCATCGACATCACGAGCTCGAGCGACTTCCAAATTGAATCTTGTGAGATAGCTCTTTAGTGTTTCGGTTGGCTGTTGTCGAACATTGGTCAAGGCAGATGCCTCGGGCCTAATGCCGACCATGGCCTTGAAGTGTTTCTTGAAATCTCTTGATAATTGATCCCAAGAAGCAATCGAATGTCTCTTATACTTTTCAAACCAGTTTTTTGCTAGTCCCTTGAGCGAGGCTGGGAACAGCATGCATCTGAGCTCGTAGCCCACATTACTGGCTCGCATGATTGTATTGAACGTACTTAAATGACTTTATGGATCCGAATTCCCATCAAATGGTGGGACATGAGGAATTCTAAATCCCTGAGGGAACGGGGTGCTAGAGATGTGCGGGGCAAAGGGTTCGAGTTCTTCATCGAACTCATCGTCCCTCTCCCGGCTCTGTTCATTTTGTAAGAGCCTAAATGTTCTTTCCAACTGCTTAATCCTTTCTTGGACTGGATCTACGGGGGGGGTCTGACTTGAATCAGCGGGAACTGGTTATCGTTGATTACAACTCCAGTTCCCCGTCTCGGCGCAGGGTGCTTGCGCCCGTTGAGATGGTCTCTCAGATCCGAATTCGGGGGATTGTCACACCCCTGATTATGGTTTAAATGCACCCGTAAATCTGGGTGATCACCTCGATTTCCAGTGTTTCTACGTTCCTGGTCATATATACTAACCGATCTAGTGTCACCCGAGCCTTCACTAACATGGCTCATTGCATGGTTGTTTCGAGATGGATTTCTTGTCGGTTGCCTCGTCTCAATAGTGTGAGATTGAGAAATTTGGCTTCTCGTAGGTTGGGGACCCCTATGCTCCCTAGTTGTAACGCCCTGGATAGCCAAGACCATTACACTGTATATTTATAAATGTGCAGGACTTGCTAATCAAGTCATTAAGTTGAAAATGTGTCATTAAATCCGCTAATGAACTAGGGTTTAAAAAGGTTTTAGTCATAAAAGACACATTTCATAAAATTAAATGTTTTTGTACAAGGGGATCCCAAAAGAAACAACGTTTGAAAGTCAGTTTACAAAATTTCAAGGTATAAACAACTGTTGGCCACTCTAAGGGCAAAATAAGCTTTTATGATCCTCCTGAACATGTCCGTTCCTCAACCGTGGCGGCTGAACAGCCAGTCATGTACATTCTTCTTTCAGAGCTCTCCGATCAGGGCTGATCAAGCTTACCCTTGCCTTTACCTGCACCACGTAGCACCCGTGAGCCGAGGCACAGCAAGAAAACATAACATCATAGCACAAGCACTGATAATAATCATATAACTCTTAAAAGCATGTTTATACACTTAGCAATCCCTAAAAATCAAATAATTCATAGACATACTCATGATTCCATAAGCTAATACTTAGCCACTTAGCAACTCATATACCACAGTTAACAATGACAATCATATCACACAATAATTAAGGTCGATGCCCTTAGGTCGCACCCTCTGTTTACCCCACTGACTCTGGTCCGCTTAAACCGAGCTCAGTGAATATAAAGCTGTCCTCAGCTACAAGTGGCTGAGTCGCACCCTGTGCGCCAGTGCAAACCCCGACACTCTTAGGTCGTTGATTTAATATTCTCATGGCATAATACCAACTTTCATAACACATACAAGAGTGGGGAACCCTTAGTCCCATAATTAACTCACAACCGGGTGCAGTTTTCTTACCTTTGATTTCCAAATGCTTAGATAACAAGAGATTCCCCCTGAGCACGATCCGTTTCCCAAGCCCTAGCTTTTACCTAGTCACAACCAAGATAAGGAATTCTATTAACAATTGTAAAAAGGTTTCTGATTGAAGTTCTATCTTTCGGTACATCGAATTCCACCAAACACGATAGTAGAATCGATCCCGGGCATCCTAGACTAGGTTCCCGCACTTAAAACCTCTGAAAGGGTCACGACCCTTAAGACCCATGCTGTGACCCGCCCCCTAAAACAGAGGCTAGGCCTCCCTGAACACAGACACGCGCTGCGACCCTGCCCCTGTGGCGCCGCGGCGCTCCCTTACCTCAGAGCCTTCCTGGCTCTTCCTTGCTCCGTAAGGCCGCGACACTCTAGAACAGAGTCGTGGCCCAGCCCCTCGAACCCAGAAAAACCACCATTTTTGACACCCAAAACCATCCAAAATCATCCCAATTCCACAACTCAATTATCACAAAACTTCTAACACGTTTCCAGCAACATAATCCAGCAAAAACTTAGCCTAGAAGCTCATCAAAATCCCACTTCAATCTCTGAAACCCAAAAGCTTAAAAACATCAAAATCAGTCAAGAAAACACCAAGATTCATACATTAGATCATAATTTCGAGCTTACCTTCACTGAAGAACCAATTCTCTAAGAAATTTCTGAGCTAACTCCCAAGTTCCTAGCTTCAATTCAGTCTTCAATTTCAAAACCCAAAAACCTCTTAGAACTCAATCAAAACCACAGAATTTAAATAACCAAGAGTGTGGTCCAAGTCTTACCTCAATCCTAGTTGAACTCCTTAGCTAAATACTAAGTTAATCTTCCAAAACTCTAGCTCAAATCACTGAGTTCCCAGCCAAATTTCCTTAGTTTTCAGTAGTTTCCCTTGAGAGGAAAGGAAAGTGACAAGCTGAAAGAAGGAGAGGGTCGGTTTGGGTATCTTCCAGTGTTTTCTAAGCTTTAACTTAGTCTATCTTTAGTTTATTAAGTCAATCTTGAGGCTCGGGGTACCAAAACGTCCCCAAGGGCAAAAATGGTGAAATTCCCTAGTATTCCCACCTAGGCTTCCTACCCTCAAATATATCTCCAAATATTTATTTTCATAACCCGATAACCCAAATAACCAACTAATACCTGAAATACCCCTTGACTCGACTCAAGCCTATTAGGTCTCGTTGTGACTTTCCCGCAAACATATCCACATAATAATGTGGTCTCCACAATTTATCACATTTATACCCTCAACGGGCCAAAATTACAAATATGCCATAATATTCTTCACAGGGCCTACATGCATACTAATTCTCATAATCATGCATTTCATTTATTCATATAATCATATAAGCATGCTCATCATATAATCATGCATTAAATCATTTAAATCATACATAAACCAATTATGCCCTCCTGGCATGCTAATCAAGGCCCTTAAGCCTTATTAGCAATTTCGGGTCGTTACACTAGTAGTCTCCCCATTTCCACACCTTCGCCCAACTCGTCTTTCCTTATCAACATGGGTTGGTTGTGTGTTCCTCCGAGTTGGTGAGGGATACCGTATTGGCGATGGTGGGTGCCTTATTGGTGATGGTGGCTGCCATCCATTATGGGGCCTAGAAAACCGTGAGTTTGCTCGATCAGGCTCTGCAACATTATGCGCATTACCAGGATTTTGGGTCCGAGCCTCCGAGGGGGCTCAGTTATTCCCTACTCCGGCTGGTGCCTTCGCAGTTGGGTTGGCAGGACCTCCAGCCCAGTTACTTCTCCGGGTTCTCAGCGGAGCAGGTTGTTCCGCTGGCGGCGAAGGTTGCTCCGCTCTTCGAGTGGCGACATTTTTGCGTGGTCGTCCTTGAGGCCTACATGGTGGAACATGAACTTCCTGCGGAGGCGGGGCCTGAGCCACTTGCACTTCAGCAGCTAGTCTGGCTAGCTCTTCGTTGCGTTTCTTAGCCTCTGCCAACTGCTTTCGCAGTTGACGATTTTCGAGCTCCACTATCGGGACATATCATTCAGGATTGTAGTACATGTCCTCGTCGTCACTGGGGGCCGGTGGTCCCCAAAAGTCGGATGAACCACTCCTCTCATCAGAATCTGAATTCACCATAGGCTGCTTTCCAGGGTGTCGGGGGTACTCAGCTTCATCTAAAATTTCCTCCTCGGGAACATTGGGATCATTTTATGCCATTGTTGATTCGAGAGGTTCTTTGACTGAACAGACTCACACACGTACTGTTTAATGGCAATCAATGAAAGCACCAAACTGTTGACACCGTTTTTCATCAACTTAAATAGTAGAGCAATCAAACAGTGAAATATTGGTGCAAATGAATGAAGAAGAAAACCAGAGGATTTTTACATGGTTCAGCAGTAAACTCTGCCTAGTCCACGAGTCTTTGTTACTAAGACTTGGGAGTTTCCTGGGAACTTTTCAGAGAAGAATTGCCCAGGGTTTTCTCTCAAGGAATCAGAAAATCGGTCATTTACAAATGGTGCTTCCTTCTCTATTTATTGAGAAGGTTACAGAATTCATTCCCATATATTTCGGGAAGATATTCTGTAAATCAATTAATATAATGCATTAAATGATAGGATTTAATTGACATCCTACATACATGGAAACGTCCCATGATAACCATGAACGGATAGCAGATTAAATGATATCCCTTAAATATAGGGATTGTACAACAATAAGCGTGTTAAGACGTAACTAATTGTCCCAGATGATTCATCAAATCTTCAAGATTAGTAATTGGCATTGGGTTTGCCGAGACCATGAGTCATTCACAAGCTCGCCGTCCAGCTTCGCTCATGCTCGGAACAAGTATATGTAGATGATGTTGTCACATTCGAGCTTGAACTTCCCGAGCTCGAACCACCTCACTTGAAGGCAATCAGTGAAAAATATATTCAAGTGTTGTACCGTGTCATTGCGAGCTCAGAGAATATTCGAGGCTACACATCCTCGAGGTCGTTCAAAGAGGTCCGACGGTTGGATCATATGATGACCGTATATGTTTCGAGCCCAGTTTTCAGGACCATAACTTCTTATCTCGAAATTTGGGTATAATAAAATAGTCAGTTACATGCGAATAAAAAAAGTATGCATGCAACTAATTGTTTGAATCATATTTTCAGCACCGTACATTATTCAAATTTTACTGAAAAATTATGAGATGTCTGTTATAACTACAATATATACTGTCATATAAAAAAAATTAGATTATAATTTTATCACATGCCGAACAGAGACGTCACTACAGATAGGGGCAAAAATAGCGCCACTATAAAGTTACCCTAAAATTAAACGCTCCTTAAATAAGACCCTTTAATGGGTCATTTTCTAAAACCTATTAGCAAACACTTTTCTTAATTTGTCTCACATGGTGCATGATGGGCATTGGTGTTCTTATTTGTATTCCATGTAGAATTCTAATATGGTATGGTCCTATTGGAGTATCAAGGACACACTACGTTTATGGCTTTATGCAAGGGCAGAATTAGGATCAAAATTTAGGAAAGATGTAAAGTAAAATTTTTAATAAATTTAAAGTATAAAACATCATTAAATTATACAAAATATATTCCACTAAATTAGAATTAGATGATTCACTTACATCTCTTCTATATAACAAGTGTGTAGATAACGAAATTTTTTTGTTTTAACGATTTTTTATTTTTTTCATTAACTTTAAAAAAATATTCTTATATATAACAAAGTATTCTTATATTTAACAGCAAATTGTAAACATGATTTAAATTTAAATCAAATTAAATAAATAAACAAATTAAAATAGGATATTTATGAGATATTTTACAATGACAATTATTTAAAAATAATAAAATCATACTTTTTATAACTTAAATAAAATTTAATTAAACTTAAACTTAAATTTCACGTATTAGAATAATATCATATTAAACATATAATATAATATACTATCAACTAGAAACAAACTTTTTTTTAAAACAAAACTAGCAACAAACATAAATTTAAAATCCATGTATAATATTAATATTATATTAAACATATAATATATAATCTCTTTGTTGTGATCATTGCCAAATTCAAAAACTAGAACAAACATAAACTTAAACAAAAATAAATTAATTAAAATATGATATTTTTAAGATATTTTATAATAATTTAAATAATTAAATCATATTTATTTAAAAATAATAAAGTCATACATATCATTTTGTTAATCTTATAAATTTGTGTGATGATTTGTTTTTTATCAAGTGATTGGAGCTCTTTTTTCATCAAATTCACCAAAAAATATTGCGAGATACATTAGAAACTTATAATAGTTGATGCATGCATATTATTCTACACTATAACTTTTTCTATTCTTATTTAATTTTATTATTAATTTCTTTTTAAATATAATTGTAATCTATATATATATATATATATATAAATGAGAGCTTCAAGGAGATGATGTGGCACTCTAAAATTACTCCAAACTATTTTTTCTATTTTCTCCTTTAATCTAATTTTTTAATTCATTTTTATTAATAAGGAGATGATGTGTCATTCTAAAATTACTCCAAACTATTTTTCTATTTTTTTAATTTATTTTTATTAATAATTATTTAAACTTTATTTTTTTAGATATTTAAATAAGATATTTTTTTAATTAAATACCTAATAAACTAACAAAAAATAAAATAAAACAAAAACTACATTAAACGCTATTTTTTTAGACATTTAAATAAGATATTTTTTGAATTAAATACCTAATGAACTAACAAAAAATAAAATAATAAAAAAAACTATAATTATATACTACATAATATACTAATAAAATAACATCTTTGAAGCGGTATATAAAAGATTATCCAAATGAGTAATCAACATTTTGATAAAACACAAGGTCCACGAGTTAATTTTAAAAAATAAAGGGTCCAAATGGGTAATCGGCTAAAATACGAAGTTCAAAATGGTGTGTATATATAGTTTACTTTCTATAAAGAATTTTTAACACTTTGAATAAATACATAGTCCAAATGTTAATTTTTAAAAATAAAGAGTCAAAACAAGTAATCGGCCAAAGTATAGTGTTTAGATAACAAATCTATCTATTCCTATTTTTAGCATCTTGACAAAACTTGAGGTCCACAAGTTAATTTTTAAAAATAAAGACCTCAACGAGTAATCAGCTAAAATACAATGTTCAAAATGATGTGAACCCTTACAAAAAAACATAAATTATATATAATTTAATTTTTATAAAGAATTTTTAACCTTTTGAATAAATATATGGTCCAAATGTTAATTTATAAAAATAAAGGGTCGAAACGGGTAATCGGCCAAAATACAATGTTCAAATAATCGATCTATCCAATCCTATATTTAACCTTTTGATAAAATACGAGTTCTAAAAGTTAATTTTTAAAAATAAAATGTTCAAATAGATAATCGTCCAAAATAAGTCTTACACAAAACATAAATTTCCATATACATAATTTAGACTTTTTATAAAAAAAAAAAATCACGCAAAGCGTATAATAATGATAATAATAATAAAAATAAATGCACACGTACAACAAATTTTTTGAACTTTGTTTTCGGTACTTTAATTATTCAGAATTTTTCAAAAACTTGCAAGAGATTTGATATACAATGGACACCATTATGAAAAAAAAATTCTATTCAATACGCCCTCACGTGTTCATATAAGGAACATGTTGTACGAGTAGGGTGAAAAAGAATCTATGTCGTAGCATTCTCCTAAAAGTATTTTAAAATATGTATATTTTTTAATAATTACAAAAGACTGCGCGAAGCGCAGTTATGTTTTCTAGTTTATATATATATGTCATGTAGTCATGTAAATATATATCTATGTTAATATTGTGTTTAGATATCATATATGTAGAGATTATTGATATAAATATTTATGTATATTATAGAACTGTAATTCATTCTATTATATATTGAAAAAAAATGAACCAATTTTTATTAAAATTATAGACAATATTTTTTTTAATACACTTATGCCATACATTATATTAAAAATATTTTATTTATTTTTATGATATTTTTTATTTATTTAAATTTTATATGATAATTAAAAAATAATAAAAATAAATACATGTTTGAATAAACATGCTTATAATTTTCAAACTAAACAAACATGCATTGTACCTTATTTTTACCAAGTATAATTATAAATGTCCAAATTTAGAAAAATACAACATATGAACAAAGAGAAATAAGTAAATGTGGGTATGTGTCGTAAGAGAATTTTTTTATTTATTTTGATAAACTTAAGCAAATAAAGAGGAGATATTCATAACTTGTTATTCACAAAATAATACATCACAAATGTTTTTTTTTCCTTATTGTATCACTTGGATTTTTTGTTTTTAGAAATTACTTAATTTTATTGGGTTTTTTCTTCAAATATAATTTGGGTATGAAAGAAAAAGTCTACATGTTTTTTTCAATATAACATATATCTTTATATATTATAAATGTAAGTTTGACGAAAATTGTTATTTTCTGTTAGATTTAATATTTTTATTATTATTTTTTAACAAAGTTAGTTTTAAAGTTATCTAAATAAGGTAAATAAAATTTAAAAATAATAAAGTCTTCTAAATAAAGCAAATAAATTAAAAAATAAAATAATAAATTATCCATAATAATTTATCATCACATATTTTAAAATTTCATATTAAATTATTTAAATTACTCTATTAATTATTTTTTCAAAACTATAATAAAAAAATATTAAAATTTTTTATTTATTTATTTATTTTATCATTTAATGTATTTTATTTATCCAAACATACATCTAATAAGACATAAATACACATATTTTCTTATTTTGTCGTTTAGTTTTTTTAATGAGAAATTATTTATTTTCTAGCTATTAATTAAATAATAAATAATTAAAATTTGATCAAATAAACTTTTTAAATTCATAGTTTTAATTTTGAATTTTTTTTAATATTTTATTATATTTAAATTCATATATATTTTTTCTAAAAGAAAATTAGAAAAAAAATTATTTAATTTTAAAACTAGAATGCCCCATATCTTTATATATAAAAAATGTGTATCTGATTTAATAAATTTTTATTTTTTAAAAATTATAGATAATGTTTTGGTTTAATTTTTTTATTATGTTATTATTTTATAATATATGACATTGTTTATTAATTTAAAATTTATATGATAATTTAAAAAATATAATAAAAATAAATTAATATATTTTTTAAATAAAATTAAGTGATATATATAAAAAAAAATACTTTGAGGAAACAATTACCCATTTTCATATTTATACATAGGTCCATCCCTGGATCTATGTCTAAAATATTTACGTAATAAATATCTTCTTTTATTTAACCAGCCATGTTGAGTTTTAATTTTGAATAGATACTCTTGTAATTCTTCTTGTATACTTATTATTATTTTAGACAAAATACTCAATTTAAGCACTGATAAAATTTAGGAGATTTCTCCTAAAAAAATAACTAACAATAAGTAGAAAAACTTATAATTTTATACATGTATTAGTGTGTTTTTATTTCTAATCCATGTGAAACATTTGCACAAATATAAAATTAAAAGCAAATTGGTATGTAGTCTTATTTTCTCATATTTCTTCTTTCTTTTGTGTGTGTATATATATATATGAGCTGCAAAAGTAGAGTTCCATTTAAATGGTAGATCATGGCTTCACATCATTTTTACTATACAGTAGTTGGCTGGAGATGAAAATGATGCTGTAGGGTAGTAACTACAGATTGTGATGCTCAATCGATCAATAATTTCTCTTAACACGTTTTCTGCCAGCCTCTTACTCAGTACTATGCCTCAATAATGTATAAAAAGATAGACACAAAGAGAGAGAGAGTCAATTTATTTGCTCTAACATTAAAACAAAAACAAAAAACGAAATTGTTTCTTAAAAGGGTAAAAAAAGGTGTTCCACAGTTTAGCGACTTCCAATTGAATTGAAGGTTTATGTCATGCAATAACAAAATGTTTCATTACCTTTTCTCTCCTATCCCAATTTACAATAATACCCCCTCTATACTCATTTAATAGTAATTAATTGAATTATTATTACACATTAATATATCAATAGGTACAACTTAAGATCCCAATAGTAAAGATATGACAATAGTTTTTTTTTTAAATAAAAAAAATGGGGTATTAAAAACAAACATTTATTTATCACTACACAATGGATAAGACTCTTATTAGCTAGTGCTGTATTTGCATTTAAAATTGTGTCTGACAAGCATGAGCATCCTATCATTACCCATTAAAAAAAAAGTTATTGTGCTTGCATACATCAATAATAATCTATTTAGAGTCTCAGACCCAAAGAATGGGGAATCCAGTTCTCTCTTCTCTGTTACAGTTAGTAATGGTCTATCATTGTTTTTAATATATATATATAATGAAAAAAATAAAAAATAAAAGGGAGCTTATGATTGGGATGGTTAATGTGGGTATGACACATCAAAGAAAACGAACCACAACTAAAACCATAAGTGATTTGATGGTTCATGGGGTCGGGGCTCTTAGGTTAGGTATATTCTTTGCTACTCCAATTATGTTCCCTATTTTTTTTAACTAAATTTTAGTAGTCACTTTTATGTTAACAAGTCTAATTATACTTTTTATTATAACTATAACTCGATATTGAATAATTTATTATTTTTTATAAAATACACTTAATTTCTATAAATATATATTTTATTAAAACAATAATCAAACAGTAATAGTGAATCAAATAAAGTTTAACTAGCTACGAAAGCTTTTTATATTTAGAGAGACAAAAAAATAAAAGATAAATTTGAAATATACATAGTCGATAAAAAATATTTATTTTAGCTGAAAAAAGATTATTTATACACAATATTTATCTCTATATATATATGGAAAATTTATTCACCATCCGATTAAAGTGTACTGTTACAATGAATGTGGGATGGTAGTACAATTTTTATGAATAGATAAGAATGTATTTTTTTTTATCAAAATTATTATAAGGTGGCTGATAAAATTTATATATGTACTAGATACAAATAGCATGTAATATGCATGTATGTTTAGTTTTATTTATAGAATTTATTAATTATTTTTATTAAATTTATATTAATGCTATATAAATTTCAAATAAATATTTTATTTTAATTAAATAATTTATTTATTTTTGTTTAAATTTATGTTTGATCTAGTTTTTGAATTTATAAGTTACAACAAGAGATTATATATTATATGTTTAATGTAATATTAAATATTATACGTGGATTTTAAATTTAAGTTTCTTGCTAGTTTTTTTAAAAAAGTAAATTGACAGTATATTATATTATATGTTTAATATAATATTATTCTAATAAGTGAGTTTAAGTTTAATTAAATTTTATTTAAGTTATAAAACGCATAATTTTATTATTTTTAAATAATTATTATTGTAAAATATCTAAAAAATATCATATTTTAATTTATTTAATTATTTATTATTTTTAAATAATTATCATTGTAAACTATCTAAAAAATTTCCTATTTTAATTTTTTTAATTATTTATTATTTTTAAATAATTATCACGGTAAAATATCTAAAAAATATCATATTTTAATTTTTTTAATTAATTATTTCATTTTATTTAAGTTTAAGTGTTTACAAACTACAGTTAAATATAATAATATTCTATTAAATATAAGAATATTCTGTTAAAGTTAACCCTACAAAAAAATAAAAACTCGTTAAAACCAGTAATTTTCGTTATCTACACACTTATTATATAGAAGAGATATGATTACATAATTTTATATGGAATATTTTTTTTACAAATTATATATATATTGTGGAAAACAATCACCATTTTATCTCAAATGCTACTTTTCAAATAATTAATAAATAAATGATATTTTACAAAGTAACATAAAGAAAAATTATATTCTTAATCACTAGTTTTTATATAAACTTATATGTGTATAGACAAAGTGATATCTAAATGTACATATAGGATAGGGTATAATAACTTTCGATAGTCAATCGTTCCATTATACGATTGAATAATACATAATATTTATGTAAATTATTCTCAAACAATATAAAATTACATACATATACATATGTATTTACAAAATTAAAGTGTACTGTCACAATGCAATGAATATAGTATGTAGTACAATCTTGATTAATAGTACGAGATATAAAAATTATTACAAGTTTGTTGATATATATATATAATTACATAATTTTATATACATTAAGTGCCATGAATTCAAGTGGGGCGGTTGGCCCAAAAAAAAATTTATTTTCTATACTCTAACTCAATTCTCTCATGCTGGTTATATACATGCATAGTACATAAAATAGACATTTTATATGTGGTTTAGAATATACTTAATTCTAAATAAACTTTTAGGTGTAAGATTTATATAAATTTTATTCCACAACTACTATATGAAAGAATTATAAGTATTGAAAAATATGTTTTATATAATTCATCCTTATACTTGTATTTATTTTTGTAAATTTTAAAATAAAAAAACAAAATAAAATATTTGAGGGTATAGTTGATAAGAAGTGTAAAAAATAATATTTTGGCTTACAGAAAATTCTAAAATTATAATTTAATGTTTTTTTTAAAAAAAATAAATTGAGCAAATGGAGGGGGGAGGGGGGAGGGGCAGACCCACCCTACCTCGCTCTAAAAAACTAATCAGGACGAGACGGGGCAAAATATTTGCGAGGTGGGGCAGGTATTTACATGCCTAGTCGAAAACACTTTGTATCCTCTAAAAAAGACTCAACATTTTATGTCGAATGATATTTTGAAAATAATTAATTAATAAATAATATTTTACAATAACATTAAAAAATATATTCATAATCACTCTAATTTTTATATAAAAACTTATATGTGTATATCTCTTTTATATAATAAATGTGTAGATAACGGAAATTCTTGGTTTTAACAGTTTTTAATTTTTTTAATGTTAACTTTAACGAAATATTATTGTATTTAACAGAATATTCTTATATTTAATGATAGTTTGTAAGAACTTAAACTTAAATAAAATAAAATAAATAATTCAAAAAATTAAAATGTGATATTTTTGAGATATTTTACAATGATAATTATTTAAAAATAATAAATAATTAAACAAATTAAAATAGGATATTTTTCAGATATTTTACAATGCTAATTATTTCAAAATAATAAATAATTAAACAAATTAAAATATGAAAATTTTGAAGTATTTTACAATAATAATTATTTAAAAATAATAAAATCATATGTTATATAACTTAAATAAAATTTAATTAAACTTACTTATTAGAATAATATCATATTAAACATATAAAATAATATAATGTGAATTAGTAACAAATTACTTTAAAAAAAATAAACTAGCAAGAAACTTAAATTTAAAATCCATGTATAATATTTAATATTACATTAAATATATAATATATAATCTCTTGTTGTCACTCCCAAATTCAAAAACTAGAACAAACATAAACTTAAACAAAAATAAATAAATTATTTAATTAAAATATAATATTTATTTAAAATTTATATAACATTAATATAAATTTAATAAAAATAATTAATAAATTCTATAAATAAAACTAAACAAATAATTTAATTAAAACAAACATAAACTTATTTAATTAAAAGTAGAACAAACATAAACTTAAACAAAAATAAATAAATTATTTAATTAAAATATAATATTTATTTAAAATTTATATAACATTAATATAAATTTAATAAAAATAATTAATAAATTCTATAAATAAAACTAAACAAATGTGTATATTGCATGTTGCTTATACCTAGTACAAACTTAAAACTTATATGTGTATAATCATGGTCGAGCTCCCATTACACGAGTAATGCATAATAATAGATATATATGTAATTTAATCACAAATGATATAAAATCATACTATATATGTGTAATTTTAGATGTGTATGTACAAATTTAAATCTAGCTATAAAAAAGGACTTAAAATTGGACCAATTTGGAGAAGAGATTACATTCAAAACTTTATTTGAATGAGACGGGTACCCGAAAGAGAGTACATCCGAAAGCTATAAATATATATATATATATATATATATATATAAATATAAAATGTTGAGTGTTTGAGTTGAGGTGTTGGATCGAAGAAAGAATGTGAATTTAGGCAAATTTCCACCAATGGATCACGTGGACACATCTCCCTCACGCAGACACATAGTGGGGTCTCCTTGGTCCACCATCCAAATGTTCCGTGAACCAATTTCTCAATTATTTTATTTTATTTAATATAACCCCAAAATTAATTCAACCATTTTGTTTTTTTATAATATTATTTCTCACATTCTTCTTTTTATTCAACCAAATAATTACACGTGTTCAACCTAAGCCTGCCACACCAAAATTACCATTGTGCCCTTCTCTTTTTCTATTTTTGAAAGAATAATAAATGAGCAAAAAAGTAGGGCTGAGCATTGGGCGGGTTGGTCGGGTTACAAGACATTTTTACCCGTCCAATGTCATAATCGGGTTAGCAAAAGTAATCAATAACTTGCCCAATTAAGAAATTTTTTTTTTTTAACCTGTCCAATAATTTGGGCGGGTTGGTCGGATTAACCCGCCCAAACCGAAATGGTATTTTTTTTTTTGCGGGTTGGGCGGGTTGGTCGGGTGAACCCGCCCAAACAAAAGTGGTATTTTTTTTTTTAACATTTTTGTAATTTTTTTCTTTTAAATACTAGTACTAATAGTGTGAAGTTTATATTTTTAAGCTTAAAACAATATTTTAAATTTATAGTAAAAAAATTAAAACAAAACTTAATTAATTTATATATTTATTTGAATATATTAAAAATAATAAATTCTTAATTGGGCGGGTTGGGTTATATTGGGCGGGTTGATAATTATTTTCAACCCGTCCAATGTAACAATTGGGCGGTTTAAATTTTGGTCAGTTTATTCGGATTGCGTTCTTTTGGCGGTTTTTTCGGGTTGGTTTAGGCAGTTTATTCAGGTTGTAAAATTTTTTGCACAACCCTACCAAAAAGAGACACGAGCAAAATGTATAAAAATACGTGGTGCAAAAAGTTTATGAAGAATCATAATTGTTTAATCTCAATTAATGGATTATGATTCAAGTTTAGTCCATCTTTGACATTAAACAAATCATATTTATTTCATAAAAAATACGAAAGTAAAAAAAAAAAAGAATAATATTGAGATGCTTCAATGGAGAGCTTTAACAGCCTTTATTCTCATTGTTGACGACAGCATCTCATAAGCTGGAGTTGCATGTTTCTTACTTCTTTAGTCTTTGGTGGGTGAAACGCCGTAATCCCTGACGCCTGGATTTTTATTTATTTATTAATTTTTTTATATTTTTTTGCTGAATGACTTTTTATTATTATTATTTATTTTAAAGTTTTTTTTTTTAGTTTTTCTTTCAAATTTATCAAAATTAGTAAAATAATTTCTAATTTTTTTCTTAACAATTATCTGAATTTGTAAATTGTAGCATTTCATTTCATATGCTAAGTTTGTAATAATCTTTTATTTATTATTTTGCTCAATAAATTCTAAAAATATTCCTCTAACAGATATATTATAATTGTTAAAATTTTATAAATTCGAGTTAATTTCTAATTAATTAAATTCAATAACCAGTTTGCTAATTTGAAAATTTTCTAGAATAAATTTTATTTTATATATAGTTAATTATATATATATTAATTGTAGAATAGAGTGAGCTAATTAAGTATTGTTTTATTATTTTGTTTTGTGGTGAGAATATTGAAACCTGTCCTGTCTTTTTCTCTCATGTTTTGTTTGAATAATTTTATACTAATTTATATTGTTTGGTGTTTGAACAATCTTTAATTATTGGGTTCTATTAAAAAAAGAAAAAGAAAAAACTGTCATCAACTCTTTCCCGTCTATTATTTTTGGACTTAGTTTTTCCTTTCTTTTCTTTTCTTGAAGGGATTGTTTGTACTTAGTGGCACTTTTGAAAGGTTCAATTTTATTTAAATATATATTTTATATATGCTGAAATATTCAAATTTAGATGTATCATTTGTTTTTTTTCCCCACGAACTGTATTATTTAGTTAATTAAATATGCCACTCTTTTTAGTATATTAACATATACTTGACAATGAAGTTTTTTTTTTGTTTAAAGATAATGGAAATATTCATTAATAAGTTAATTAGACATAATTTATTATAAAGAGATAATAATCATAGAGCAAAATCAACCAACATAGACATATTAAGCTATTTACAATAATTAATAAAAAGAAAAGTCAAACAGAAATTTCAACTAAATGTCTAATTAGCTACAAACAATCAAGCTTACAACGAATGCGAAGTAAACTAGATTCTCTTTTCAAATGAGCATATGATAGATCAACCCCACCAATGGTCATCAACCAGTAATCTTCTAATAGAAGGCAGGAGATAACAACTCCATTATTAAAACTAGATTTAAGAAAAATAAAACAACGACCAACTATGTTCACAAACCCCATCACTAGATATTGGAATGTCACGTAACACAGGGTCAATAAAGATCGAGGAATCCTCCAGATCTGAGAGCCAAAGAGAGAAAAATCGAGACTCCTAAAGAAGTTATTTGCGCAGATCGAAGAACCACCAGCCACCAAATAGGAATCAAAACCATCCTCCCCTGCCATTATAACTACTCACCCCACTAATCTAGCACGGTGGTGGTTGAAATCCACCAAGATTTTGAAATTTAAACAAAACAATGCCAACAAAACTAAAATAAAAATCAATCATCAAACAAGTGTAGTTTGAGATCTACTACCTCTCGTCCACCTCCACGGAAAAATCTCACTCCTAACGAAACACAAGAAGTACAAGATCCAAAGCAACACCTTCCACGCTTAACCCCACCGATCCAATCTGCAAAAATATCATCTCAGTCAGGCATGACCAGACACACGAACGACACCGACTTGTCAACGTAGTTTGTATATAATAAAAGTATAATTTTCCCTTTTTATTTTAGAGTGAAATACAACCAAAAACCAACTCTGACGTTTATACTTAGTTATTTATTTAAAAAATCTTAAATTAGAATATATATTTTGTAATGTCATCAAATTAATGAATTTAGGAATCCCTTTAATTATTATTTTTAATACTAAATAATTTTATGATTAACTATCTTTTTATCACTAAATTAATTAAAAATTTTGGTATTTTCATACGAAAATGAAAAATCTCAATGTAATTTTGACTTTCGAGCCTTAGTATATTTAAATATATATTTGTAATATGCCCTTCGTTTTATAATGATCAAATTAACCTAAGAAAGTGACAAAAAAGGAATAAGCGCATGCGGACCTGATAATAATTATAAAAATATGAAGTGTAATTGCTTTTTAATCAAACAAAACTCGTCTTCATAATTAGCCAGTGTTGTGCCCAATTAAAATACATTGTAATCTACCAAAAAAAAAAGTTTTATTGGAATTAACATAAGGATATGAAAGAAATAGACAAATATTGTTTATTTTGAATTATGTACAGTTTGAAATTATTTACATATAGCTCTATACGGTGCATTTAATTAACTTGTGAAATGAAAAAAAAAAATGATGATGCAATCCTAAGAAAATAAAAACATAAAATATATATATATTTATATTCACGTGGTTAAATGTCACATATAACATATTGTCTCTGCTCATGAGAAGGACGTTAATAATATATAGACAATTACTATATATTATATAAATATTTCAATAGTTGAAGACAACCTAACCAGTACTAATTTACTAATATATATATATATATTATAATAATTTTGATAAAACTAATGAATGAGAATTGGACAGCCACCTTATTTATCGCATGTACTAGTTAATTAGTATATAAATATGTAATTAGCTAGCTAGCTTTGTGACTTTGTTCACTTGTGGATTCCACACTAGTTTTTTCTTTCTATTAATAAATTTATTAGTAAAGAGTAAAAATAATAATAATTTTTAATGTTACATTTTTTTTAGGAGATGATCTTTTTAAAAAAAAAATAATATTTTGGTTTAAAATAATCTTCACTCGACATAGACAATATCCTATCATGCATGTAAGTATTAATTAATATATTGTCAAGTGTCGAAATACTATTATCTAAAAAATAATATACCATTTTGCAAAGTAATATATTTTGCCAATACCTCTCAGTTTAATTATCTCTTGTACTATGTATTTCTTTTATATAAAAAATGGGTAGATAATCGAAATTCTTGATTTTAACGATTTATTTTATTAACTTTAACAGAATATTCTAAATATTTAGCATAATTTATCTTTAAAACTAACTTAAAAATATATATTTATCAATTACATTAATATAAATTTAAATATTATAAAATATTATTATTATAATAATATTTAATATAACACTACATATATAATAATTATATTACTATAAATTTAAATTAAAATGTTATAAAATATTATTATTATAATAATATATAATACAAGACAAGATATTTAATAATTATATTAATATAAATTTAAATGTTATAAAATATTATTATGATAATAATATAAGATTAATATAATATGAATTCAAATATTATAAATTATTATTATTATATTTAATATTAGATATTGAATACTTATATCAATATAAATTTAAATATTATAAAATATCATAATAATAATATATAATATACAATCTTAATTTTTATTAAAAAAATTAACATTTATGTTTAAAAAGGTTATCATATTATATATATAAATTTAAAAAAATATATATAAACAATGTTTTTGTTTAATTTTTTATTTAATATGTTTATGTCATTCTTTTATATATAATATTGTTTATTTAATTAAAATTTATATGACAATGATACAAATTTAATAAATATAATTAATAAATTCTATAAATAAAAGAGAAATTTGTGGAAATTGCCTATTTTTATGATGCATTTTGCACTATGGCCTACTTTACATAGTTTTTAGTTAAATGACATCTTTTATTAATGAAACTTTGTTATTACCTTTTTTGCCCTTAGAATAATATAATATTAAATTAAAACAAAAAAACCCTAAAACTATCTTCTTCTTCCTCACTCATCTCACCCACCCACCCACAACCACCCTCCCCCATCCTGCTGCCGCCACCACCACCACCTAGGATAGTTGCCGGGGACCACTGCCCTTCACAGCCGCCACCACGCCTCTCCACAAATCTCGCCAACAAGGTTAGTTTATATGAGTTTTTATTAAAAATAAGATTTGATGATGTTTTTGTAGATTAAAAGTGTAAAATGATTTTTTTAGTAGATTGAAAGTATTAGTAAGGAATTGGGTTTATTTCTGGAGTTTTAGGAAGCTTAAAGCTTGAAAATCTGAAAATTTTAATGGTGGTTTCGGCCATTTTCGGGGATAGAGAAACCCAGAATTTTTCAACAACCTGTCTAAGTTTTTGACAGGTTGTCTGATATTTCAGACTAGCTGTCTAAATTTCAGACTATTCGTAGTATATTTTCGACCACCAGTCTAAATTTTAGACCACATGTCGAATTTTCAGACAGCATGTCATTTATTTCAACCACTTATCGAATTTTTAGACAGACTGTCGAATTTTCAGACAGGGCGTCGAATTTTCAGATTTTAATTTTCTTATATAATATTTTAATTTAAGTAATACCAATAATTTATATTTGTTTGTTTGTTGTATTTTTTATTCAGATGTCATCGAAAAACATTGTAATATTATGTGATAGATTATGGAAAAAGAATGATGACTCATGTAATTGGATTTCAAATGGCTCACGATCAATATCAAGTTTGGTACAAACTGTAACGCCCTAAACTCCAGGGACCGTTACGGTGTGCATTTTAAATAGTGCTAAACTTGCTAATCGAGTCATTTTGCCATAATTGTGTAACTAAGTATGATTAGCGATTTCGGGTTAAAATTTTTGGTTAAGATATACTTTTCACTAAAACGTTCACTGTATACATTGGGATCCAAAAAATATAATTTAAAGGTTAATTACAACAAAATATTTACAACCAGCCGACTTAAGCGGCAAAATAGAGTTTAACCCTAGTTCCTCTTTCAACCCTTGGCTGTGGCGGTCGAGCAACCGCATATGTATACATTGTCACCTAAGCTCTCCCACTCAAGGATGGTCCAACTTTATTTTGCCTTTACCTGCACCACATAGCACCCGTGAGCTGAAGCCCAGTAAGAAAACTCAATATGCTCATGAACAAGTAATAACACGTTGCTAAGTCATAACAGGCATGCCTAGCAGTAATAACCCTACTCATGCATGCAAGCAAGTACAAATTAATGTTTGTGAAGTCCTGCGCTCTGAGTAGATGACTAATAGGTCTCCCGCTCTGAGGTAGATGACTAATAAGTCTCTCTGAGGTATACGACTAATAAGTCTCTGTGATTAGTTGACTAATAAGTCATTCTCTGTTTAGATGACTAGTAAGTTATCTCTGTGTAGATGACTAATAAGCATATCTCAATTAAATGACTGATAAGTCTATCTCTGTATGGATAACTAATAAGTCCATCCCGGTTAGATGACTAATAAGTCTATCTCGGTCAAATGACTGATAAGTCCATCTCGGTCAGATGAATGATAAGTCCATCTCGGCCAGATGACTGATAAGTCCATCTCGGTCAGATGACTGATAAGTCTATCTCGGAGGTCCCATACCCTCCTAGCCATGTGACGTGTAGGTCACCTTAGCCTTTTTGGCTCTGGCTCTAAATAACTAGACTTTAGACTAGACAAGCGCTTTTGGTTTTCATCGAACTTAAGGTCGGTCCGGCATTAATGCTCATGATGAGTCATTCAATGCATGTAACGACCCGAATTTGCTAATAAGGCTTAAGGGCCTTGATTAGTGTGCCTGGAGGGCATAATGGGAATTATGTGTGACTTTAATGATTAAGATGCATGATTATGAATTAAAGCATGTTATATGACTATTTGAATATTTGAGATGCATGACTATGTGTATTAGTATGTATGTAGGCCCTGACTAGGTTAGAAGGGCATAATCGTAATTTTGGCCATTATGGGCATAACTGCTTTGATATATGTGATAATTGTCAAGGCCACATTATTATGTGGATATATCTGTGATCTGTGACTCGAGACGATCCGGGTGAGCAAAGTAGCGAAAAAGTCAAGGCGGGAATTTATATCCGGCTCAGGGTGAGCCTAGGGGTATAAATGGGAATTTAGTAAGTATACTGGAGTCTATCTTGACCTTGAGGAATATTATTGGTGATTAATTAGGTATCGGGAGTTAAGTGGGAAATATTAGAGACACTCTAGGAGTTAGCGGGAATTTGGTAAAATGACTAAAATGCCCTTAAGTGGACTAAAGGGTTAGAAATAAAGGGGAGGGCATTAAGGTCATTTGGCTTGCAAGGGATAGATATGCTGAGGCTTTATGTTAGTGGTAATTTTAGAAAGTAATTGAAGTCTGAAAGAAAGGAAGGAAGAAAAGAAGGAAAAGGAAGAAAAAGGAAAGGGAGAAAACAAAGAGTTCCTAAGGTCGGTTTATGCATTTTCCATCAGTTTCCTGAGAATTTTGGAGCAAAGTTCAGGAAGGAGAGCTGGGTTAGGCTGAGTATCAAGAATCCTAAGCTAGACTTGGAGAATTGGCAGAGGTTTAGCAGGAACACTCTAACACTTGAGGTAAGGTTCTATAGTTTCTTCAGCATCTAGTTTTGGTTTTTGAACTATGGTGCATAAGCTGAGTTTGATGGGAATTCAGGCCAAGAGTTGAGGGAGAGCAAGCTAAGGAGGTGTAGAGGTTGTCTTGAAATCGAAACCCCATTAGAGGTAAGAATTCTAAGCTTCTAACTCTGATGTTTTGACTGGTTTTGCTGAGTTTCTGAGCTTAGGGACAGCTATGGTGAATTTTGGGATTAGAGATGCATGTGATTGGGTTTTGAGTTTTGGGGGTGCTTGGGATGAGTGGAGTATGTTTATAAGGTTGTTTTTGAGGTTGGCAAAGGTCTAGAGAGGTTTTGGTTGAGTTTAGTTCGAGGAAATCGCAGGAAGGGAAAACTGGTGTTTGTCTGTCTGCGACTAGCGCTAGCCTTTGGGCGCTGTAGCTTTAGGCCAAGCTTCCTGGGGGATTTTGCTTCTGTTTGTAGCATTGTAGAACCCTCCTAAGAGCGCTGTAGCGCTGCCTTGTTTTCAGAAAGGGATTTTAGGGTTGTTTGCAAGGGTTTTTGACCAAGGGTTTGGGGTTTGTTTCCACCACCTTGTTTGGTGGAACTAGGACTAGTGATGGTATTATGCCATGGGACATGTGAAGGTGGCCTAAGAGTGTCGTTCATAATATTTGCGCACAGAGCACGGCTTGGCCACTGGTAGCCGAGGACAGCTTAATATTCACTGAGCTCGGTTTAAGCGGGCCGGAGTCAGTGGGATAACGGAGGGAGCAGCCTGAGAGCGCTAGCCCTAGTTATCATTTGCGTTCTGATATGTGATATGAGTTGATATGTTTAGCATGTTGAATACTTGATTATACTGAATGATTATATGGTTGAGAACATGTGGTGCGATATGTGATATTGATTTGTCTGTTGTTGCTTATGCTCTGTTGTTGTGTTTTCTTGCTGGGCCTTGGCTCACGGGTGCTATGTGGTGCAGGTAAAGGCAAAGGCAAGCTGGACCAACCCTGAGATGGAGAGCTACGGGGTTGAATGTACATAGCCAGCTGTTCGATCACCATGGTCGAGGAGTGGATTAGGACAGGGATTGCCTAACTGTTTGTTTTGCCTTAATATGGCTTGTTATTGCATCTAAACCTTATGACTTTTGTAAACGGTCTTTAAACTTATATTTTTTGGGATCCCGTGTAAACAGATAATGTTTCTTAATGAAAAGGCAACTTTTGAGACCAAAATATTTTAACCCTAGTTCCTCTATAGTTTCAGTAACACGCTTTTGAGTAAATGACTTGATTAGCAAGTCTAGCACTTTACGAACACACAGTGTAACTATCCAGGGCGTTACAATGCAAATGTCGATTAGATCTAATCTTTTCAGCTTGCGTTAAACATGCTAATACCATCCCTGACTCATAAGTCAATGCCATACGACCAGTGCTCAATATTACTGCCGAACTTGACTAATGAGTACAGCTTCATAGTTAATACTGACACCATTGCCAATTCTGACTAATAAGTCAGTGCCATTCACAAGTGAGCAAGATTTGTTAAGCATTTGATATGCAATCAATGTCCACATTTAAACACTCAACATGCCTCAATAATAACCATGCATGTCACATATGGGGTGCAGTTTTCTTACCTTTGGTCCAAGCACAGGTTACCAATAAATGAGCCACAGCACGATCCTGATTCCAATCCCCTAGCGATAACCTAGTCACAACCATAATATAAAACCTCATCAAAATGAGTAATAAAAGGTTCCCGGACCAAGACCTAGCCTTCGAGACGTCGAATCTGTAACGACCCGAATTTGCTAATCGGGCTTAGGGCCTTGATTAGTGTGCCTGGAGGGCAATAAGTGATTTAATATGCTTATATGTGGATTTATGTGAACATATGATTATGATGCATGTTTAATTGAGTTAAATGTGCATGTGGGCCCCGTCTAGATATTAGGGGCATAAGTGTGATAAATGTGATAAATGCTATATATATGTGATATATTTGTGTAGCACGGATCGAGACAGTCCTGGTGAGCGGTTAGTCAGAAAGTCACAACAGGGTTGAGATTCGGACTCGGGGCGAGTCGAGGGGTAATTTGGGTACTAGGTGTGTTATGGGATTATCGGGACATGGAAATAAATATCTGGAGATATATTTGAGGATAGAATGTCTAGGTGGGAATATTGGGGAAATTTACCATTTTACCCTCGGGGACGTTTTGGTACCCCGAGCCTTGAGGTAACCCTTTAGACTTAAGTCAAGTAAAACAAAATAGAGGAATAGTTTAGAAACTTTGGAAACCAACTCATACTTTCTCTCAACTGAAGATAGTTCTTACTTTTCTCTCTCTTTCACTCTCTAAGGGAAATCAACTTAAAGCTAAAGGTTTTCAGCTGGGGAAATCTAAGGGAACTTGAAGCTTGAGGATTGAGGCATAGGGGGAACTGGTTCAGAAGCTTAATTCAGTAAGAGGTAAGTTCTAATTATTAAGATTTGGTCTTGAATTTCTGCTGGTTTTGAGGATTGCATGTTGGTCAAGCTTGGTCTACTTTTGGGTGCCTTAGCTGAGTTTTGGAGTAGGATTCAATGGGGTTTTAGTGCTGTTATTGAGTTGGAATGATGGTGTTAATTATCTAGGATTGTTAGTTTGGTTTTGGTGAGGATTGGCTTGAAGAAAAGGTAGAAAACTGATGAGGAATTCTGGGTTCGGAGGTGTGAGCCGCGGCCCGTGTGCACGCGGCCATGGGTGGCCGAGAGGTTCATGCGCGCCTCGGCCCGTGTGGGGGTCAGTGAGGTGCTAGCCTCTGTTTCAAGGCTAGCCGCGACTCTTGTGGGTGGGGCCGCGACCCTTAGTGCTAGTTTGAGTTTTTAAGGGATTTAGGCTTGGGAACTCAATGGGTAAGGCTCGGGATGGATTTTATCACCCGGATTGATAGAATTTAAAGTCCCGGAGGTTAGGGTTATGGATCGCAGTTATTTATTGGATTAGAATTTGATGGTTGGACATTGTTAATGTGTTGTGACTAGGGTTTCGGTGGGGCTCACGTTAAAGGACTGTGCTCGGGGCATTGGTGCTCAGAAAGCTCGGGGCTCAGGTAAGAAAACCCTTGTTCCCATAGAGCTTGTGTACAGGGCTGAGCCCAATGTATTTGAATAGAATTGATATGCAGGGCTGAGCCCAATATGTTAGAACTGTGGGGTGTAGCCCTTTAACTGAATATGCTAGAATTCTATACTTGCTTGATATGTTATGTGTGTTATGGTGTGAATGATCGGCTAGTGCCGGCAACGGTGTAGACCGAGAACAACGAAGGGCCGGGAATGGCGTTAGGCACGTTGAGTGCAAGGCCGAGAACGGTGTAGACCGAGAATGGCGAAGGGTCGGGAGCAGCATAGAGCACGTGGAGTGCGAGTTGCCAGGGCGAGTCCCTAGAAGGATACCTGGGATATCCTCACGGCGTGGTCCGCAAATCCAGGGCTTGGTAATGCTTGGGACGGCTAGGCCGTATGTGTTTAGCCAATTGGTGACCTGTTTATATGCTTGATATATGTGTTGCATATGTTATCTGTTTGTGGGTTTTCTTGCTGGGCTTCGGCGCACAGATGCTCTATGGTGCAGGTAAAGGTAAAGAGAAGATCAACCAACCATGAGTACAGCAGGCGTGAGGCGGCGTGTACATGTTTGGCCAGCCTGGCTGCCACAGCCAGAGGATTTTGGGAGATGTTTGTAAATGAATTTAGATTTTGTCGTTTAGCCGACTTAGTACAGTTTTATGTTGTAAATATTTCCAAACTATATTTTGGGATCCCAAGTGTAAAACTTTTATGATTTACTATGAAGAATTACTATTTCTAATGTTTTTCCTTTGTTTACGACTTAATTACACTGTTTGACTTAAAACCTTGATTAGCGAGTTAAAAGCACATTTTTAAACTCACTTAGTAACGGCTCTAAGGAAGTAGGGCGTTACAACTTGGTATCAGAGCGAGCCAAGGTTATTGGCTTTGGAGATTGCCGAACATGTACACACGCAGTCAGTGACAGGCTTAACTCAGGGTTGGTTGGTAAGATTGGTTAATATGTCTGAAAATGTGTTTGAATGCTCTGTTTGCCTGCTTATGTTGTATAGAGCATGATGAATGAATTAACATATACATGATGCTAGGGCACGACCCGTTGTGTGTTGTATGCTATATGAGTTATTATGTGTGGGTTACTAATGAGCCTGGGAGGTGGTTTTGGATGTTGTTTTCATGCCTAATAAGCGGCGTTGTTTGTTGCAAGCATATTTGTTGAGATGCCTCAACAATCAGCTAGACTCCACGGCAGTAGGGCCGAGGATGACAACCCGGGTCAGGACTGTAACGCCCCAACTCCAGGGACCGTTATGGTGTGCCTTGTAAACAGTGTTGAACTCGCTAATCGAGTCATTTGGCCAAAAACGTGTAACTAAGTGTGATTAGCGGTTTAGGGATTAAACATTTTGGTTAAGAGGTAACGTTTCACTAGAACGTTTAATATATACATTGGGATCCTAAGAACATAGTTTTAAAGTCTATTACAGAAAGATATTTACAACAGGCCGTTCTAAGCGGCAAAACAGGGTTCGACCCTAGTTCCTCTTTCAAACCTCGCCCAAGTATTGGTCGAGCAGCTGCATATGTACACGTCATCACCTAAGCTCTCCAACTCAGGGATGGTCCAACTTTCTTTTGCCTTTACCTGCACCACAAAGCACCCGTGAGCCGAAGCCCAGCAAGAAAACTCATATGCTCATAAACAGTCATATCATGATCTCAAATCATATCTGGCATGCCTAGCATTCATAGCTCTATTCGGCATGCAAACGAATTCAAACAAATGTCGGGGTATCCAGGATAAGAAATCCTGGCCTTCTGATTGGAGGACTACCAAGTCAGTCCTAATCAGATGAGTGTCGCAACACTTCAGGTTCCGATAAACCATGCTGAGTGACCGACGAGCGAGTCACTAATTCAAATGGAAGGGTGGCTGTTGGGTAAGCCTCAAGCCTTCAATAGGTTCTGGTAAACCATACTGAGTGACTGACAAGCAAGTCACTAATTCAAATGGAAGGGTGGCTGTTGGGTAAGCCTCAAGCCTTCAAGCGCTTATTTCATCCATCGACCCTCGAGGTCGGTCTGGCATTAATGCTCTTTGAGTCATTCAATGCTGATAGTCGATTAGATCTAATCTTGGATGGCTTGCGTGACACACGCTAAGGCCGTTCTGACTAATAAGTCAGTGCAACGTGACCAGTGCCCAGTACCACTGCCGAACTTGACTAATGAGTCACAGCTTCACAGTTAATACTAGCACCTTTGCCAAATCTGAATAATTAGTCAGTACCATGCACAAGTAAGCAATGCTATCAATGTGTATCATATGCCAATTATCCAAGAATAGGGCATTCAGCAGGCTTACTAAAGAGTTGCTAGCATAATTATGATCATGCACAAACTCAGAGACTCAAGCTCTGACCAATCTCATATTCATCATTCATGGCATGCCTTAACCTCATGTCTCTCGTGCATCACATGCATCACACTTAATCATCCAGCATGCCTCAATAATAATCATATGCAAATGGGCAAGATTTCCAAGCATTCATTATGCTATCAATGTTTACATTTAAACATTCAACATGCATCAAACATAACCATGCATGTTACATATGGGGTGCAGTTCTCTTACCTCAAAGTCGAGCTAGAATGATTTAAAGAACGACCCTTGAAAACGATCAACTTTTAGTCCTTCAGCGGTCATCTAGTCATAACCAAATATAAGATACCATCAATAAAAATGATCAACGTAAGTTCCCAAACCAATATCTAGCCTCCGGGACATCAATCCCCACTATACCGAGTACTAGGTTCAACCCCGAGGCCTAAGGCTTGAATCCCCAAGCTAAAAACATGATTCTGGCCAAAATTACCCTAAGGGCCACGACCCTCCCCTGCTGCGCCGCGGCGCGCCCCTCAAACAGAGGTGGCCTTCTCTGTCAGCGCCAAGGGCCGCGACGCACCACAGCCTCGCCGCGGTGCCCATCCCAGAACAACCAAAAATGACAGCACGCACCTGAAATCTTTCCCCTGCGTTTTCCCTTGGAACCAAGCCCTCTAAACAGCTCCAAACCTTCTCCAAACACTCAATTAAACCTCTAAACATCACCCATAACTCCCCCTCATCAAAACCCAAGCTAAACATCAATTAAAACCTCTTCAAATCCAAACTTTTAACAAGAATCAAAAGCTAAGAAACCAAAGGGAAAAACAGAGCACAACCAGAAACTAAAGGCTAGAACTCACCTCAAACTCGATTTTGAATCCCCTTTAATGGCTGAAACAGGTTCTCTAGCTTCCACCTTTGATCTCCTAGCCTAACACCTCAAGATGGCTCTCAAAATTTGAAGGAAAGATGAAGGAGAAACCTTGTACAGGAGAGAAGGAGATAAGGCCCTGTTTTGTTCTGTTTTCCATAGCCTTCTAAACACTCAAAGGCTGATATAAATCCCTAAGGTCAAAAGATCATAATGCCCTTAAGCCAAATAAATCCCTCTAAAGGCTCCCGAGGGTAAAACTGTCCTTTCCCGCCTATCTCGTTAATTATAATTAACGCTCTCCAATTCCCGCTATTCTCAATATTCCCAAATACCAATAAATCATATCCCCTTACCCTTTTATCCCCGGTAATGTTCTAGTCATCGAAATAGCCCCGAGACTCACCCCGAGCCCCGAACTTAAACCCGTTATGACTAGACCGAACACTTACATCTCATGATCGTCTCATGCCGATTAGCTCACACCAATCCACCTTATAACGTGGCTATATTAATTAATCACAATAATGCACCCAAAATACACAATTACGCCCACAGTGGCCAAATTACCAAAATGCCCTCATAATTAAAATATGAACCCATATGCATGCATCCACCATCATATAATAATATAATTCACGTAAACATGCATATAATCATTAAATACCATAATAAATCAATTATGGCCCTTCCGACCTCCTAATCAATGTTCTAAACCTCATTAGGAAATTTGGGGCATTACAACTATCCCCTCCTTACAGAAATTTCGTCCTTGAAATTTATTCAACAGCTCGGAACCAGAATTCCACTTACTTGACATAAATTTCCTTAAGTCATTACTTGACTTCAGTATTTCTATAGCCTTACCTTAACCCAAGGTACATTCTGTTCAACAGAACCTCATTACTCATGTCAAAATCTGAACTGGCTATTCCTTACCGGAATACTTAACCCAACCTTCAGATTCTCATAACTCAATTTATAAATTCCTTTAACCCATGTTCACTGCATGGAAGTACATAACTCACTGTATACAACTGCCAGTGCCAAAAATAAAGCTGTTTCAGAGTCACCCTATTTAGACCCAATCAGAATCCAACTGCTGAAACAAACTAGAGCTTAACTTGTCTTAATTCCTCACCTCTTTTCCCATGGTGATACCTTAGAGAAAATACATTCTCCTACCTGGAATTTCCACATTCCTACTTTCTAGTTCAATAATACTTTTCCATTTATTCTGAGAATTGAGCAACCAAGATTCAAATTCCAACAATCTCATTAATCCCCTGAACCACCTCAGGATTCAGATATACATTAACGCATTCATCTTATAAGATGTTCCTCCAATAATAATCGGATAACCCTCTCTCTCTAGTTTGCCATCAGTCTAAGAGTAATAAACTGTACTGAGTTCCATCTATTCAATCATCACCTTCTAACCCTTCCAAAACTTGGAAGTCACAATAAAGTCTTCATCTAATAAGATAGACCTTAAGTTCACGAAGGCTCTCTATCCTTCTCACAAGGAGACTCAAATATTGATCAGCTGTACTATTCACCTATCCTTACTGATAAAATAAACTCACTTGGACTACCAGTCCACAATGACTTAATGCCAATTCATACCAATCCATCAACCTGGGAATCCCACCGCGAACCTCATCGCGATGCTCTTTTATTCCCACTATGAAATACCCAAAGGCTGTAATGGCCTTGCTGTTTCCTGATATTCTGTCTCGACCTATTAACAGGTTAAGAGCTTTACACATGCCTCAATATATGCCTCTTCATCTCAGGCCATCACTATAAAATATCCATATCATGTTACCCTTTCACAATGCCTGAATGAAACAAATAAAAGAATAGCATGAGATTCATCCGGAATCTCTCAGTTAATCTCAATGTCCATCGGATCCCAAGTCCGATCTCTATACCACCATAAATTCATGTCTGTCACTATACAACCTTTAGCTAATCCAGCTAAAGCTTTCCATTCAAGCTTGCCCATCTGTGGCTCACTTAACCATCTTTCCTTTTATCTTTCTTGAGATAATAATCTCAAACGATAAACTAGCCACCTGGCCCGCCAGAAACTCTACTCCAGTTCTGGTCAAATTCTGTAATTAACACGTTGCATAGGCAATTACTTTCCTCTATCACTAGGATGTCATAACAATCCTCTAACTGATCCTGGTCTATAAAAGACCCAACACTTTCTCCCCAAGGCACCTGAAATATCTTTACTATCCATGGACACTCCTGTCCCCAAGGCACTCTTCACTCTTGGCAATTCTCCGCAGAGAAAACACCACCATACCATCGTCCAAGGCGATCATAAATCCCATTCAATTAAACCTTTGAATGCACTATTCATATGATTTATCAACACTTAGCATTAACCAATTCTCAAGACATGTTCAGCACTCGCAGTGCTCTAATCTGATACCAGCACAATCTTTTACATAGTTTCCTCTCTCTGATCTCTAACTGGTCTTAACCAGATCCAAGATCCACCTTAAAGAATTCCATCTTACTCAGCAACTAACCCTTTAATTCTTATAACTCCACTGAGCCACTCAAAACAATACTTACATCTGATTCTATTTCTAGTACTAAACCAATCACCATTCTAGTCTCTTTTCATAAAAAGGAGCCCTGGCAGACCACCTGGGAACACATTCAGAACCCACAAACTAGTCTAGTTTGTCCTGATCTCACTGGTACAATCCAGGTGATATCCATCACGCTAGCTAAGAGTTCCATGCCTTTCCTTGCACAAACCCAAACCCTAGCTCTCACTACAAGTATCATAGACATACAAAATCATACACCAAACTAACCAACGCAAGGCTCTCCACTCTCTCAAGCCCAAGAATTACTACACTTTCCTTGCCATTCAAGACTGCTCTTTAATTACTTCCCAACCCTGGATCAAACCAAAGCATGTCATAACCAGCTTTATCAAAATCACTGATGAGTTATTTCCATAACCCAGCTCATCTCTTAAGTTGCCAATACCATGTTACATCTCCCATCACAACATAACCATGTGATCTACATACACCATCAATATACCCTTCTCTATATACATACCAACAAAAGAATAGCATGGCACCAAATCCAAACAACATAATTCAAAACTCAGAACTAGAAAACTGACCTGTCACCCCCGAGGAACTAGTCTCAGTCTCAGACTCTGATTGCCCTGTAATAAACACTCGAGTTGGAATTGAGCTGTCTATCCACTTTTGCTCATTCTTCTTCCACATTGGGCAATTCTTCTTACGATGTCCAAACATCATGCAAAAGAAGCATGCCTTTGCTCGGCATACTCCAAGGTGATGCCTCTTGCACCGAGTGCATATCGGATATGTCTTCCGGCCTTCCTTGTTACTTGTTCCAATAAGTGGAGGTTCCATTATCTGAGCTCCGTGCTCTCCAGCACATCGCTGCCCAATCTGATGTCCTGTGCTCTCAACAACAAGAGCCTTCCCCACCACCTGCACATAGGTAGAGACTTCATACACTGGGGCAACTCTAATGCCCTGAGCTATACCAGGATTCAACCCCTGAATAAACCTTTCCTTCCGAGCTATATCTGTGGGTACCATATCAAAGGCAAACTTGGCCAACCCAACAAATTTAATAACATACTCGGTCACTGATGCATTACCCTGAACAAGATTCAGAAACTCATTCATCTTAGCAGTCTTAGCTGCATCACAATAATACCTTTCATTGAACAGCTGCCTGAATTCTTTCCAATCCATCACAGCTGTATCTCGTGTCTGGGATACTACCTCCCACCACGTCTGGGCATCATCCCGCAACACACATGTAGCACAGATCACTCTATCGTGACCCACCAGTCCCATACTATCAAGAATGGAGCTGATCATGCCCATCCATTGCTCAGCTCTGAATGGATCTAGGCCTCCCTCAAAGACTGGAGGATAAAACTTCAGGAATCTTCCACAGAGGAATTCCCGTCTATTCTCAACCCTAGGCTGAGCTGAAACTGATGCCACCCCTGGCATAGCAAAGGAAGAGGTACTCCCCAACAGACTCCGCTGTTGCTTCAGATACCTGATCTCTTCCTCGTGCCTCTGCAATCTTAATTGCAAATCTGCAAGCGTCTGCTGAACATTCATAGGTGCAGACAAAGAACTGATACCCTGGCTGTAACTCCCAGCCCCTGTATAACTATCACCAGGCCTCATAACCTGCCTTGAATAAACCTGTTGATTGAATCTGCAGTCAATAACTTGATCCATTAATCACAATAAGCATATCAAGGGCTTTCCCCCACGGGATAAATCTTACCACACCACAATCATAAACCACTTGCAGTGCTACAAACATGCCCATGGCATTCATACATACTCATAATCCCTGCTCTTCCAATACTCAAACCATGCCTCCAATCCCAGCATGCAAATATCACAATTATATACATATTCACAGAGCAGGTAACCATATGATCACAGTTATATATATATTCACGGAGCATATAATCATATAGTCAAGTGCCAGACTCTATCAGAACCTCATGCTCCCTAATACAATGTGCAGGTAAAGCATTCACATTTTATTTAAACAGCTATGCACATAGCTACAGAGATAGTTACCATTCCTTGAGTGAAGCTATCTTCAGTGATGAGTGTACATGCCCAGCTTGTCTTCAGGAACCATAAACCTTGGCTTGCTCTGAAACCAAGTTGTAACGCCCCAACTCCAGGGACCGTTACGGTGTGCCTTGTAAACAGTGCTAAACTTGCTAATCGAGTCATTTGGCCAAAAACGTGTAACTAAGTGTGATTAGCGGTTTAGGGATTAAACATTTTGGTTAAGAGGTAACATTTCACTAGAACGTTTAATATATACATTGGGATCCCAAGAACATAATTTTAAAGTCTATTACAGAAAGATATTTACAACAGGCCGTTCTAAGCGGCAAAATAGGGTTCGACCCTAGTTCCTCTTTCAAACCTCGCCCAAGTATTGGTCTAGCAGCTGCATATGTACACGTCATCACCTAAGCTCTCCAACTCAGGGATGGTTCAGCTTTCTTTTGCCTTTACCTGCACCACAAAGCACCCGTGAGCCGAAGCCCAGCAATAAAACTCATATGCTCATAAACAGTCATATCATGATCTCAAATCATATTTGGCATGCCTAGCATTCATAGCTCTATTCGGCATGCAAACGAATTCAAACAAATGCCGGGGTATCCAGGATAAGAAATCCTAGCCTTCTGATTGGAGGACTACCAAGTAAGTCCTAATCAGATGAGTGTCGCAACACTTGAGGTTCCGATAAACCATGCTGAGTGACCGACGAGCGAGTCACTAATTCAAATGGAAGGGTGGCTGTTGGGTAAGCCTCAAGCCTTCAATAGGTTCTGGTAAACCATACTGAGTGACTGACAAGCAAGTCACTAATTCAAATGGAAGGGTGGCTATTGGGTAAGCCTCAAGCCTTCAAGCGCTTATTTCATCCATCGACCCTCGAGGTCGGTCTGGCATTAATGCTCTTTGAGTCATTCAATGCTGATAGTCGATTAGATCTAATCTTTGATGGCTTGCGTGACACACGCTAAGGCCGTTCTGACTAATAAGTCAGTGCAACGTGACCAGTGCCCAGTACCACTGCCGAACCTGACTAATGAGTCACAACTTCACAGTTAATACTAGCACCTTTGCCAAATCTGAATAATTAGTCAGTACCATGCACAAGTAAACAATGCTATCAATGTGTATCATATGCCAATTATCCAAGAATAGGGCATTCAGTAGGCTTACTAAACAGTTGCTAGCATAATTATGATCATGCACAAACTCAGAGACTCAAGCTCTGACCAATCTCATATTCATCATTCATGGCATGCCTTAACCTCATATCTCTCGTGCATCACATGCATCACACTTAATCATCCAGCATGGCTCAATAATAATTATATGCAAATGGGCAAGACTTCCAAGCATTCATTATGCTATCAATGTTTACATTTAAACATTCAACATGCATCAAACATAACCATGCATGTTACATATGGGGTGCAGTTCTCTTACCTCAAAGTCGAGCTAGAATGATTTAAAGAACGACCCTTGAAAACGATCAACTTTTAGTCCTTTAGCGGTCATCTAGTCATAACCAAATATAAGATACCATCAATAAAAATGATCAACGTAAGTTCCCAAACCAATATCTAGCCTCCGGGACATCAATCCCCACTATACCGGGTACTAGGTTCAACCCCGAGGCCTAAGGCTTGAATCCCCAAGCTAAAAACGTGATTCTGGCCAAAATTGCCCTAAGGGCCGCGACCCTCCCCTGCTGCGCCGCGGTGCACCCCTCAAACAGAGGTGGCCTTCTCTGTCAGCGCCAAGGGCCGCGGTGCACCACAGCGTCGCCGCGGCGCCCATCCCAGAACAGCCAAAAATGACAGCACGCACCTGAAATCTTTCCCCTGCATTTTCCCTTGGAACCAAGCCCTCTAACCAGCTCCAAACCTTCTCCAAACACTCAATTAAACCTCTAAACATCACCCATAACTCCCCCTCATCAAAACCCAAGCTAAACATCAATTAAAACCTCTTCAAATCCAAACTTTTAACAAGAATCAAAAGCTAAAAAACCAAAGGGAAAAACAGAGCACAACCAGAAACTAAAGGCTAGAGCTCACCTCAAACTCGATTTTGAATCCCCTTTAATGGCTGAAACAGGTTCTCTAGCTTCCACCTTTGATCTCCTAGCCTAACACCTCAAGATGGCTCTCAAAATTTGAAGGAAAGATGAAGGAGAAACCTTGTACGGGAGAGAAGGAGATAAGGCCCTGTTTTGTTCTGTTTTCCACAGCCTTCTAAACACTCAAAGGCTAATATAAATCCCTAAGGTCAAAAGACCATAATGCCCTTAAGCCAAATAAATCCCTCTAAAGGCTCCCGAGGGTAAAACCGTTTTCCCGCCTATCTCGTTAATTATAATTAACGCTCTCCAATTCCTGCTATTCTCAATATTCCCAAATACCAATAAATCATATCCCATTACCCTTTTATCCCCGGTAATGTTCTAGTCATCGAAATGACCCCGAGACTCACCCCGAGCCACGAACTTAAACCCGTTATGACTAGACCGAACACTTACATCTCATGATCGTCTCATGCCGATTAGCTCGCACCAATCCACCTTATAACGTGGCTATATTAATTAATCACAATCATGCACCCAAAATACACAATTACGCCCACAGTGGCCAAATTACCAAAATGCCCTCATAATTAAAATATGAACCCATATGAATGCATCCACCATCATATAATAATATAATTCACGTAAACATGCATATAATCATTAAATACCATAATAAATCAATTATGGCCCTCCCGACCTCCTAATCAAGCTCTTAAACCTCATTAGGAAATTTGGGGCATTACAAGGACCCTCCACCTGCCCCACAGAACTGGCAACAGATATTGGCCAAAATGGAGGCTAGACTGTAGTGAACAGTGGAAGAACTCCGACAGATGAGGCAACAGGCCCCTCCACAGGTTACAGGGTTGCAAATACAGCAGAATGTGGCGCCAATGCCGGTTCAGCCTGTGACTGAGAACAGGTGGGAACCCTTGTACGAAAGATTCAGGAAGTAATAGCCTCCTACCTTTGAGGGTGGATCGGACCCACTGTGGGCAGAGCAGTGGATGAACCTGATTTCCTTGATCTTCGACTTTATGAGGGTCGAAGGAAGTGAAAGGGTTGCTTGTGCGAGCTATATGTTTAGGGAGGATGCCCGCATCTGGTGGGATGTGGTGAGTCAGTGGAGGAATGTTGCAGTCATGACATGGGAGGAATTTAAGGGTATCTTTAATGAGAAATATTACAGCATAGCAGTTCGAGCTGCGAAGGTTGATGAGTTTATCAACCTGACTCAAAACAGGTTATCAGTTACTGAGTACGCCTTGAGATTCAACAGACTGGTGAAGTTTGCGCCAGACTTAGTGCCGACAGATGCAGCCAGGAGAGATAGATTTATACGGGGGTTGAATGTGATGATTGCCCGTGATGTGAATATTACCTTGGATCCAGCGACTACTACTTATGGCCAAGCAGTGGATAAGGCCCTTACTGCTGAGAGGGCTGAGGATCAGATCTGGAAGGACAGCGCTGTTAGGCGCGATGCCAGGAGGATAGTGCCTCCTTTTGTTGGATTCAGTCGTGGTGGTGGTTCCAGTGACCAGAAAAGGAAGGCCCCAGATTCCTTTGTTCCTCCCAGCTCAGATAGGAGGGCATGGGATGCTTCTACTGGTCGTCAGGGTGGCAGTGATAATTGGAGGTGTTTTCCTATGTGTCCATGGTACAGGCATCGACACTAGGGTGAGTGCAGGATCAGGGCCTGCTTTGTTTGTGGGAGTGCCAGCCATCTGAAGAGGGATTGCCCTCAAGTTAAGAAGGAGGAGAAGAAGCAGAGTGACAGTCTTGCTCTTGCCAGGGTGTTCACTTTGACACAGACTGAGGCGGAGGCTAGCCCCTCAGTTGTGACAGGTCAGATCTCTAGTGCTGGTTCTTTGTATACTGCATTGTTTGATTCAGGGGCTACCCATTCATTTGTATATGCTAGAGTAATAGATCAGCTTTGTAGATCTAGTGATGTGTATGCTAGGGGATTTCAGACCTTATTGCCAACAAGAGAACTAGTAGTCTCTAGGAAGTGGATTAGGGCATTGCCAGTAAAGGTAGATGGTAGGGAATTGTATGTTGATTTGATCGAGCTAGAGATGGATGATTTTGACATGAATTTGGGAATGGATTGGCTATCCAAATATGGGGCAACGATTGACTGCAGGCGCAGAATGGTGACTTTTGAACCAGAAGGGGAGGTACCCTTTGTGTTTGTGGGGTCAGTTAATGGACCACTTGCACCAATGATTTCTGCCCTAAGGGCTAGGGACCTGATGTAGGAAGGTTGCATAGGATTCCTGGCAAGCGTTGTGGACACTTCTAGGGTGGTGCCGGTCAAACTGGGTGAGACAAGGCTAGTGTGTGAGTTTCCAGATTTGTTTCCAGCGGATTTGCCAGGGTTGCCGCCGTAGAGGGAGATTGACTTTGTTATAGAGTTAGTACCAGGAGCGGAGCCAGTATCTAGGACACCTTATAGAATGGCTCCGGCGGAGCTAAAGGAGTTGAAGATTCAGTTGCAAGAGTTACTTGATTTGGGGTTAATTAGACCGATTTTCTCGCCATGGGGTGCTCCGTTGTTGTTCGTTAAGAAGAAAAATGGGTCCCTTAGGATGTGTATTGATTACAGGGAGTTGAACAAGTTAAACATTAAGAACAAGTATCCACTACCTAGGATTGACGATTTATTTGATCAGCTACAGGGGAGAACAGTGTTTTCCAAGATAGATCTCTGATCAGGTTACCATCAACTAAGGATTAAAGAGGAGGACATACAAAAGACCGCTTTCCGAACGAGGTATGGACACTATGAATTCCTGGTTATGTCCTTTGGATTAACCAATGCTCCAGCAACTTTCATGGACATGATGAATAGGGTTTTCAGGGATTATCTGGACAAGTTTGTGATAGTGTTCATCGATGACATTCTAGTGTATTCCCGGTCAGAGGCAGAGCACGAACAACATCTGCGGTTGGTTCTACAGCAGTTGAGGGAGCATAAGTTATATGCTAAGTTCAGTAAGTTTGAGTTCTGATTGCCACATGTTACATTTCTGGGCCATATTGTCAGTAAGGAGGGGATTCTGGTTGACCCAAGTATGATCGAGGAGGTCATAGATTGGCCTAGACCGAGCAATGTTCCTGAGGTGAGAAGCTTTCTGGGTTTAGCAGGGTATTATCGATGATTTGTTGAAGGGTTCTCCAGAATAGCTACGCCATTGACATAGTTGACAAAGAAGAAGACCAAGTATGTCTGGACGGACAGATGTGAGAACAGTTTTAAGGAACTAAAGCGGCGATTGACTACTGCGCCAGTACTTAGCTTGCCGACAGAGAATGAAAAGTTTGTGGTCTACTGTGATGCATCCAGGCAGGGTTTGGGGTGTGTGTTGATGCAAGCTGGCAAGGTGATAGCCTATGCATTGAGACAGTTGAAGGAATATGAGCAGAGATATCCTACGCATGACCTGGAGTTGGCAGCGGTGGTGTTTGCACTAAAGATTTGGAGGCATTATCTTTATGGTGAGAAGTGCGAGATATACACCGACCATAAGAGTCTGAAGTATTTCTTTACTCAGAAGGACTTGAATATGCGCCAGAGGCGGTGGCTGGAGTTGGTTAAGGATTATGATTGTGATATCCTTTACCATCCTGGGAAGGCTAATGTAGTGGCCGATGCATTGAGTCGGAAGGGCCTAGGGCAGTTGTTTAGCTCGAGGCAGATATCTGGTAAGTTAGCTGAGGAGATGACCAGAGCAGGTATAGAGCTGGTGGTTGGTCAGTTGGCCAACATCACTTTTAAGTCTACACTCCTTGAGAGAATCAAGGAAGCATAAGGGAAGGATTCTCAATTGCGAGGTCATAGAGAGAGTGCCTTAGTCGGAGCGACAAAGGACTTCTCCATTTTAGAGATGGGATTACTAAAGTACAAGGGTCGGATCTGTGCTCCGATGGATTCTGGTATCCGGCGAGAGATTTTGGATGAATCGCATACCACTCCCTACTCTTTGCACCCGGGTTCGACGAAAATGTACCAGGACTTGAGAGCTCTGTATTGGTGGTCGGGCATGAAAAGGGATGTGGTGGATTATGTGGCTAAGTGCTTAATTTGTCAGCAGGTTAAGGCTGAGCACCAGAGGCCAGCAGGGTTATTGCAGCCTTTGGGGATTCCAGAATGGAAGTGGGAAGATATTACTATGGATTTCGTAGTTAGTTTACCAAGAATTGTGGGATAGCATGACTCAGTGTGGGTGATTGTAGATAGGTATACCAAGTCCGCCCACTTTTTGCCTGTTAGGGCAACTTATACTGTGGAGCAGTATGCTGAATTGTATGTGAAGGAGATTGTTCGACTTCAAGGGGCTCCGAGGTCGATAGTGTCGGACAGAGACCCCACCTTCACTTCCAAGTTTTGGGAGAGTCTGCAGAAGGCTATGGGCATGCAGTTACGGTTTAGTACCGCTTATCATCCTCTGACGGATGGGCAGTCTGAGAGGACGATTAAGATATTGGAGGATCTGCTGCGAGCCTGTGTGCTTGACTTTGGGGGATCGTGGAGTAAATATTTCCCTTTGATCGAGTTCTCGTACAACAACAGTTATCAGGCGACCATTGGTGTGGCTCCGTACGAGATGCTTTATGGAAGGAAGTGTAGATCACCTATTCATTGGGATGAGACAGGTGAGAGGAGGTATCTGGGTCCAGAGATGGTTCAGAGGACCAATGAGGCAGTTGAAAAGATTAGAGCGCGTATGCTCGCCTCCCATAGTCGACAGAAAAGTTATTCATACCTGAAACGCAAGAGAGTGGAGTTTCAGGTTAGTGATCATGTGCTCCTTAGGGTTTCACCCATGAGGGGTGTGAAACGGTTTGGTGTTCAGGGTAAGTTGAGCCCCAGGTATGTTGGCCCCTTCGAGATTCTGGAACGGGTTGGAGAGGTAGCTTACAAATTAGCGATGCCTCCAACTTTATCAGGGGTTCATGATGTATTCCATGTATCCATGCTCCGGAAGTATATGCCAGACTCAACGCATGTTTTAAGTTTTGAGAATTTGGAGCTTGATCAGGATTTATCCTATGAAGAGAAGCCAGTTCAGATTCTTGATCGAAAAGATAAAGTCTTGAGGAACAAGACCATCGCCTTGGTGAAAGTGCTGTGGAGAAACAGCAAGGTCGAGGAGGCGACATGGGAACTTGAGTCAGAGATGAGGGAGCGGTACCCCGAGTTGTTCAGGTAATTTCGGGGACGAAATTTCAGTAAGGAGGGGATAGTTGTAACAACCCGAATTTTCTAATTGGGCTTAGGGCCTTGATTAGTGTGCCTGGAGGGCAATAAGTGATTTAATATGCTTATATATGAATTTATGTGAACATATGATTATGATGCATGTTTAATTGAGTTAAATGTGCATGTGAGCCCCGTCTAGATATTAGGGGCACAAGTGTGATAAATGTGATAAATGCTATATATATGTGATATATTTGTGTAGCACGGATCGAGACAGTCCTGGTGAGCGGTTAGTCAGAAAGTCACAACAGGGTTGAGATTCGGACTCGGGGCGAGTCGAGGGGTAATTTGGGTACTAGGTGTGTTATGGGATTATCGGGACATGGAAATAAATATCTGGAGATATATTTGAGGATAGAATGTCTAGGTGGGAATATTGGGGAAATTTACCATTTTTCCCTCGGGGACGTTTTGGTACCCCGAGCCTTGAGGTAACCCTTTAGACTTAAGTCAAGTAAAACAAAATAGAGGAATAGTTTAGAAACTTTGGAAACCGACTCATACTTTCTCTCAACTGAAGATAGTTCTTACTTTTCTCTCTCTTTCACTCTCTAAGGGAAATCAACTTAAAGCTAAAGGTTTTCAGCTGGGGAAATCTAAGGGAACTTGAAGCTTGAGGATTGAGGCATAGGGGGAACTGGTTCAGAAGCTTAATTCAGTAAGAGGTAAGTTCTAATTATTAAGATTTGGTCTTGAATTTCTGCTGGTTTTGAGGATTGCATGTTGGTCAAGCTTGGTATACTTTTGGGTGCCTTAGCTGAGTTTTGGAGTAGGATTCAATGGGGTTTTAGTGCTGTTATTGAGCTGGAATGATGGTGTTAATTATCTAGGATTGTTAGTTTGGTTTTGGTGAGGATTGGCTTGAAGAAAAGGTAGAAAACTGATGAGGAATTCTGGGTTCGGAGGTGTGAGCCGCGGCCCTAGGAGGGGTGCGCCGCGGCCCGTGTGGGGGTCAGTGAGGTGCTAGCCTCTGTTTCAAGGCTAGCTGCGGCTCTTGTGGGTGGGGCCGCGACCCTTAGTGCTAGTTTGAGTTTTTAAGGGTATTTAGGCTTGGGAACTCAATGGGTAAGGCTCGGGATGGATTTTATCACCCGGATTGATAGAATTCAAAGTCCCGGAGGTTACGGTTATGGCTCGCAGTTATTTATTGGATTAGAATTTGATGGTTGAACATTGTTAATGTGTTGTGACTAGGGTTTCGGTGGGGCTCACGTTAGAGGACTGTGCTCGGGGCATTGGTGCTCAGAAAGCTCGGGGCTCAGGTAAGAAAACCCTTGTTCCCATAGAGCTTGTGTGCAGGGCTGAGCCCAATGTATTTGAATAGAATTGATATGCAGGGCCGAGCCCAATATGTTAGAACTGTGGGGCGTAGCCCTTTAACTGAATATGCTAGAATTATATACTTGCTTGATATGTTATGTGTGTTATGGTGTGAATGATCGGCTAGAGCCGGCAACGGTGTAGACCGAGAACAACGAAGGGCCGAGAATGGCGTTAGGCACGTTGAGTGCAAGGCCGAGAACGGTGTAGACCAAGAATGGCGAAGGGCCGAGAGCAGCGTAGAGCACGTGGAGTGCGAGTTGCCAGGGCGAGTCCCTAGAAGGATACCTGGGATATCCTCACGGCGTGGTCCACGAATCCAGGGCTTGGTAACGCTTGGGACGGCTAGGCCGTATGTGTTTAGCCAATTGGTGGCCTGTTTATATGCTTGATATATGTGTTGCATATATTATCTGTTTTTGGGTTTTCTTGCTGGGCTTCGGCTCACAGATGCTCTATAGTGCAGGTAAAGGTAAAGAGAAGATCAACCAACCATGAGTACAGCAGGCGTGAGGCGGCGTGTACATGTTTGGCCAGCCTGGTTGCCACAGCCAGAGGATTTTGGGAGATGTTTGTAAATGAATTTAGATTTTGTCGTTTAGCCGACTTAGTACAGTTTTTATGTTGTAAATATTTCCAAACTGTATTTTGGGATCCCTTATGTAAAACTTTTATGATTTACTATGAAGAATTACTATTTCTAATGTTTTTCCTTTGTTTACGGCTTAATTACACTGTTTGACTTAAAACCTCGATTAGCGAGTTAAAAGCACGTTTTTAAACTCACTTAGTAACGACTCTAAGGAAGTAGGGCGTTACAGAATCCCACTAAACCGGGTGGTAGGAACGATCCCGAGGCCTAAGGTTTGAGTTCCCACGATCAAAATACCACTTTGGCCATAAATGCCCTCAAGCGTCGCCACCCCACCTCACTGAGCTGCGACCCCCAGCCTTAACAGAGGTGCCAGCCTCAAGCACCTGCACCAAGCGCCGCGGCCCCAAGGCCCTTTAGCACCACCGCTCACCTGCACTAAGCTCGGGCTGCAGCCCCACCTCGAAACCCAACCAAAACCTCGTTTTTATCATTTTAAAACCTTCCAAAAATCTACCCAAACATCTCCAAATTCCAAAATCAAAGTTCCCAAACATCCCCATGATCCAAAACCAACAAAACCCAAGCTTCAATTCAATCAAAAACTCATCAAAACACAAAATCCAATTCAAACTTAAAAACTTTAAAAACTTAGAACTTGGATTACCTCTGATTGAGTTGTTTCCCAACTAAATCCTCCGGCTAATAAGCTTTTAATCTTCCCTAGAATCGATATGCCTCGATCCTCTCTTGAATCCGAGTCCTATAACTCAAGTTTCCTTCGAAAATGTGATCGGGTGTCGAAAATGGAACTTTGAGGGAGAGATAACGTTCTTTTTATTTCTTAACAGGTTACTTAAAGCTTAAGTAGCCTCAAGCAAATCCTAATGCTCGGGGTCCCAAAAACGCTCCTGGGGGTAAAATAGTCAAAACTTCCAAAATTCCCCCTGATCATACTAACTCCCAATTTATCATCAAATACTTATTCCCATTACCCAATATCCTGGTAATGTGCTAAATATCACTTGACTTGAGTCAAGAATAAATCCTGTTGTGACTCTCCCACTAGCTTACCTCCTAGGATCGTCTCGTGCTAAGTAACTCTAGCATAACCAAATAATAATGAAACACCATACACACATACCACATATATACCAAATATGCCCAAAATGACCAAAATATGAAAATCATCCAATTAATAAAAAATGGGTTCACATGCATATTTAATACACCTAAACATGCACATTATAATTCAATTGCATAATAAATCAATTATGGCCCTCCCGACCTCCTAATCAAGGTCCTAAACCTTATTAGGAAATTTGGGGAATTACACAAACTAACCTCACTTTTGAGGAGTTAATTGAACATATTTATGAAGTTATAGAAATTGATCGCAACCTCTTCGATATAGAATTAACTTACAAGGTAACGACGATGGTGGAAATTGAACTGATTGCAATAAAGAATAGTAGAGACGTTGTTAGTTTCTTTACATGGCAAGAGTGTGACCTGATTCCATTATGTGTGGGTTTGATAAAGAAGATGGAAACTACACTCACTAAGGATAAACTTGTTACTAATATTAATTCTACTGCAAATGTTGATTCTATTGCAAACCTTTCTAGTGATGATGATTTTGATGATGCTGGTTTAAACGATGATAACGATGTTGGTTTAGATGATGATGATGACAAATACGGTGATGTTGAAGAGGGGGAAAGAAACAATATTGATGATTGTCTTGTTGAGGTAAATTTGAATGTCCCATGTCATGAAAATAAAACTTTTGATTATTACTTTGATGGTGCATACATATGTAATGTTCCTGATTCTAAATCTGCACCTCACTTTGTTGAAGAAAACCATGGTCCACTTTCTCATGTATGCCATGATGATCATTGTAATGAAACAAGTCATGTTAGTAGTACACCAAGCTTAAATGCAACAAGTATTGTTGTAGAGGATTTTTGTGTTAGTCAATATTTTTTAGATAAGAATGTGTTGAAGATGAAAGCACACATGCTTGACCTCGTCATTAATATTAAATGAATAGGGAACAAAACGAACACCATTCATCAACAAATTAACCCAAGGTGTGGCAAAACCAAGTTTGAGCATGTCCATCTCTAAGAAAGACCATTCAACTCGATCATATGTCTTACTCATATCCAATTTCATTACTGAAAAACATTTCTTTCCCTAGTTAAGTGCACGTAAGTGCAAATGTGGTCTAAAATTAATGCAAATTATGCAATGAATGTCCCAAAGTAGAGATTTGTAATTTTAATCTAATGCTCTATGGTTCAATGCAATATTATTTTGTATATATGTGATTTTGATGCTTCAAAATAATCCTAAAATAGTCAAACCTACTACTTTGGATGGTTGAAATTATATCATGACCTTTCTCAGTAGTTTTACTAGGATATCCACTACTCAATCCTTAATCATCAAGTGATGGTTGGGTAACAAAATTTTATTTGAAAAATATTAATTATAATCCAATAATGACGATATGCACTTTATTTAGCTTTAATTATTGGACCTTTTTTTGGGACATTTTCACAATTTTAGACCGACACTCAAAATCATTAGATAAACAGTCGAAATTTCAGACAACCTATCGAAATTTTGAAATAGGTAGTCTAAATATCAAGCTGCCTGTCGAAATCATTATACATGCAGTCGAAATTTTGGACAACCTGTTGAAATATTGATACAAGTATTCTAAATTTTAGACTATATGTCGAAAATGATCCAGAACCTCTCAAAATTAATAGTAACCCATCGGACTATAAGATGAATGAGTGTCATGAGCATCTCCTAACATTAACAAATCCCACCTTCTCTCAGAAAATTCCACTAACTTCAAAAGACCTTCAAGAATTTCCTTAAGTGTATTCTTTAGAGTTACCAAAAGTGAGAGTGAGAGGGGATGAACGTGAATCTACTAGAGTGTTTAGCCCAAAACCCCATCTTGACTTAGTCTTAAATCCAAAAAGACTTTTTTTCTCCTAAGCAAACTCAATCCCAAAACCAAACTCGTCTCAAATATCGACAACCTGTCTAAAAATTTCAACACCTCATCTGAAATTTCAACAGCCCATCTAAAACTTTCGACACCTCGTTTGAAATTTCGACAACCTGTCTAAAACTTTCGATAGGCAGTCTGAAATTTCGACAGGTTGTCTGAAATGTTTGAAATGCCCAAAAAGCTCCAATAACACAATAAAACAACATATATCTTAATTAAAATTTTATAAACTTAAGCAAAACTTAATCTTAATGAGTGGTAAATATTTCATTCAAACTACTATGATGATCAACTATTATGATCAATGGATATAATGGATTCTAATCTTTATCAAACTACTGTGATGATCAAGGATTGGGTGGTAGATATTCTATTGAGGTACTACTATGATGGTTATATTTATAGTATTAGAACAATACTTTATCATGTAGAATTAGATCTTAATTATACATTTTTGACAATTAGTCGTGAGTTTCGACAACTTATCTAAACATTTCGACAGGAAGTCTCAAATTTCGACAGCATGTTTAAACATTTTCACAAATTGTCCAAAAAGTTTGAAATGTACAAAAAGGCTCTAATAACTATATAACTATAATGCCCCAAATTTCCTAATAAGGTTTAGGACCTTGATTAGGAGGCCGGGAGGGCCATAATTGATTTATTATGATATGTAATGATTATATGCATGTTTACGTGAATTATATTATTATATGATGGTGAATGCATGCATATGGGCTCATATGTTAATTATGAGGGTATTTTGGTAATTTGGCCACTGTGGGCGTAATTGTATATTTTGGGTGCATGATTGTGATTAATTAATATAGCCACACTATAAGGTGGATTGGTTCGAGCTATCGACATGAGACGATCATGAGATGTAAGTGTTCGGTCTAGTCATAACGGGTTTAAGTTCGGGGCTCGGAGTGAGTCTCGGGGTGAATTTAATGATTAGAGCATTACCGGGAATTAAAGGGTAATGAGATATGATTTATTGGTATTTGGGAATGTTGAGATTAGAGGGAATTGGAGAGCGTTAATTATAATTAACGGTATAGGTTGGAAATGACGAATTTACCCTCGGGAGTGTTTAGAAGCTTTTAAGTTGGTCTAGGGGCATTATGGTCTTTTGACCTTAAGGATTTATATCAGTTTTTGGGGGTTTGGAAGGCTGTAGAAACAGAGCAAAACAGAGCCTAACCTCATCCTTTCATCCTTTCTCTCCCGTGCAAACTTTCCTTCATCCTTTTCTTTGAATTTTGAGAGCCACCTTGAGGAGTTAAGCTTGGAGATCAAAGGGGGAAGCTAGGGAACTTGTCACAGCCATTAAAGGGGATTCAAAACCTTGTTTGAGGTGAGTTCCAGTTATGAATTTAAGGTGTGCTCTATTTTTTTTTAGTTAAGTTTTGAGTTTCTTAAGTTTTTAAGCTTAGGATTGGACTTTGTGAATTGTTGAGTTTTTGGTTGGTTTGAGCTTCAGGTTTTGGTGGTTTTGGACCATTGAGAAGTTTGGTAACATTGATTTGATGATTTGGAGATGTTTAGATGGGTTCTTGGAAGGTTTTAGAGGTGGAAAAATGAAGAAAAATGGCTGGTGCGAAGTTGGGCCGCGGCCCTAGCTTGAAGAAGGTGGTGGAGGCTCTGTCAGGGGGGCGGGCCGCGGCATGGTCCATGTAGGGCCGCGGCCCTTAAGGGAAAAAAAAAATACTAAATGGTGGTTTTGTGATGGGAACTTAACTCTAAGGGCCTAGGATCGATCCTACTACCTAGTTGAGTGAGATTTGATATTTCGGAGGCTTGGGTTGGGTTTGGAAGTATTTAATTACTCATTTTGATGAGGTTTTATATTTGGTTATGACTAGGTGACCGCTAATGGACTAGAAGTTGATCGTTCTCAAGGGTCGTTCTTTTAATCGTTCCAGCTCGACTTTGAGGTAAGAAAACTGCACCCCGTATGTGACATGCATGGCTATGGTTGATGCATGTTGGATGTTTAAATGTAAGCATTAATAGCATAATGAATGCTTGATGATTTTTCCCATTTGCATATGATTATTAATGAGGCATGCTGGGTGATTAAGTGTGATGCATGTGATGCACGAGAAACATGTGATTAGGGCATGCCATGAATGATGAATATGAGATTGGCCAGAGCTTGAGTCTCTGAGTTTGTGCATGATCATGATTGTGCTAGCAACTGTTTAGTAAGCATGCTAAATGCCCTATTCTTGGATAATTGACATATGATACATATTGATAGCATTGCTTACTTGTGCATGGCACTGACTAATTAGTCAGATTTGGCAAAGGTGCTAGTATCAACTGTGAAGTCGTGACTCATTAGTCAGGTTCGGCAGTGGTACTGGGCACTGGTCACGTTGCACAGAATCGTCAGACAGAATTGGCAAAGGTGTTAGCATCAGCTGTGAAGCTGTGACTGAATAGTCAAGTTCGGCAGTGACACTGGACACTGGTCACCCAGAATTGGCAAAGGTGTTAGTACCAGCTGTGAAGCTGTGACTGATTAGTCAAGTTCAGCAGTGATACTGGACACTGGTCACATAGCGCTGACTGATTAGTCAGAATGGTCTTAGCGTGGTTCACGCAAGCCAACGGAGATTAGATCTAATCGATTACTAGCATTGAATGACTCAAGGAGCATTAATGCCTGACCGACCCTGAGGGTCGATGAACAAACAGAGCTTGAAGGCTAGTGGCTTACCTATCAGCCACTCTCTTGCTAGAAAACAGAGCTTGGAGGCTAGTGGCTTACTTAACAGCCACTCTCCCGCTGAAAAGAGAGCTTGGAGGCTAGTGGCTTACTTAACAACCACTCTCCCTCTTGAATCATGCGATGTTCACTCATTGGATTGAAAGCTTTATGTTCAGTGTGAATATAATGATAATCGTTTGATAATGTTTATGAAAAGTGTTATGTTTTCTTGCTGGGCTTCGGCTCACGGGTGCTATGTGGTGCAGGTAAAGGTAAGAGGAAGCTGGACCATCCTTGAGTTGGAGAGCTTAGGTGATGATGTGTACATATGCAGCTGCTCGACCGCCACGGCCGAGGTTTAAAGTGGAACTAGGGTTGAACCCTGTTTTGCCGCTTAGAACGGCCTGTTGTAAATATTTTCTGTAATAAACTCTGAAATTTATATTTTCGGGATCCCAATGTATATATTAAACGTTCTAGTGAAACGTTACATCTTAACCAAAATGTTTAATCCATAAACCGCTAATCATACTTAGATCACGATTTTGGCCAAATGACTCGATTAGCGAGTTTAGCACTGTTTACAAGGCACACCGTAACGGTCCTAGGAGTTGGGACGTTACAATAACGATGTATATATATTAATTATAATATCCTAATTAACATTTTATAAAGTTAAATAAAACTTAATCTTTATGAGATTATGATGATTGCAGATTGAGTGGTACATATTTCAATCAAAGTACTATGATGATCAATGATTAGGTGGTAGATATCATATTGAGGTACTATTATGATGATTATATTCATAGTATTAGAACAACACTTTATCATGTAGAATTGGATCTTAATTATACATTTTTGACAATTAGTCGTGAGTTTTGACAACTTGTCTCAAATTCGACAGGCAGTCTCAAATTTCGACAGCATGTCTAAACATTTTCACAGGTTGTCCAAAAAGTTTGAAATGTACAAAAAGACTCCAATAACTATGTAACGATATATGTTAATTATAATATCCCAATCAACATTTTATAAAGTTAAACAAAACTTAATCTTTATGAGATTATGATGATTATAGATTGAGTGGAACATATTTTAATCAAACTACTATGATGATCAAGGATTGGGTGGTAGATATGCTATTGAGGTCCTGATATGATGATTATCTTCATAGCATTAGAACAACACTTTATCATGTAGAATTGGATCTTAATTATACCTTTTTGACAATTGGTCGCAAGTTTCGACAATTTGTCTAAACATTTTCGACCACCTGTCTATATATATCGACATGTTGTCTTATAATTCAACAACCTATATAAAATTTTTGACCACCTGTTTGTATATTTCGACATGTTGTGTTATGTTTCGACAATCTGTCTAAAATTTTCGACCACCAGTTAAAAATTTCGATATGCAGTCTGAAACTATCAACAACCAGTTTCAATATTCAGACAACCTAGTTAAAACATTACATATCAAACCAAGTCCAAGATATGAAATCACACAATATTATCAAAACATTACATATCAAACCAAGTCCAAAATAAATCCAAAAATAATCATTTCTTACATGTGGTTTTGTTGTGTCCATAACATCCACAATTGGAACACTTCCGTTGCTTTTTTTCCCCATCAACATCAGAAAACCTTACCCTATACTTTCTTTGATGACGATTCAGGTGCATAATTAGTCTTCTCCTTTGGAAACTCTCATCTCGAAGGAATTCGTTTATTCTTTGGTCTCCCTGGGGGAATTAACTTCACTGGTTTGATAACAACTTGAGACTTAACCTCTTTTGGAAGATGCTGTTCTATTTCAGGTGGTAAAAGGTAAATAGATTCTGCATAAGCCATCCTCCAGAATTCAGTCGTGTATTTTGAGCATAGACTATATACATCTACTCCACAATACATTGCCGTAGCAACACCGTGAGCACATAGAATCTTATAAATTGTAAACTCTCGACATGTACAAGAATGTTGTGATCATTGTCGTTATCTTGCAATTGCCAGGTAAATAAACTAAAAATGTCTCTACTATTTTTTATTGCAATTGGTTCAATCTCCACCAGTAAGTTAATTTTATATCGAAGTGGTTGCGATCAATTTCTATAACTTCATAAATGTGTTCAACTAACTCCTCATAAGTTAGTTTAATTTGTACTAAACTTGATCTTGATCGTGAGCCATTTGAAATCCATTTCCATGAGTCTTTATTCTTTTTCTACAATACTCACATAATATTACAATATTTTTGAATGACATCTGAAAAAAAAAATAATACAATAAACAAATATAAATTATTAGTATTACTTTGATTGAAAAGTTATATAAAAAAAATGAAAATCAAGTTGAAAATCTAGAAATTCGACAACCTGTCTAAAAATTAGACAAATTGTGTGATAATTCGACAACCTGTCTAAAAATTCGACAGGTGGTTGAAAATATACAACAATCTATCTAAAAATTAGACTACTTGTCTAAATTCGACAGATAGTCTAAAATTTACAGAAGTGGTCAAAAAAATATGATTACTGTTCTAAAATTTAGACAGCTGGTCTAAAATATCAGACTCATTGTCAAAAAATTAGACAAGCTGTCAAAAAATTATGGGTTTCTCTATCTCGAAATGGCCAATACCACTATTAAAATTTTCATATTTTCAAGCTTTAACCTTCATAAAACTCCAGAAATAAACTTAAATCCTTACTTATACTTTCAATATACTAAAACAATCATTTTGAATTTTAAATATACAAAAACAATATCAAAAATCTCATTTTTCATAAAAAAATATAAATCAACCTTTTGAATGGGTGGTGGCCGGATTTGTGGAGAGACCACTACTACAAAACATGTTTTTTAGGACTTGCGGGGAGTGAGTCCTCTATTTGAGAGCCTTAAAAATTGAGGTTTTTTTGGACTCGCGTTGCAAGTCCTAAAAGAATATTTTTAGGACTCGTAGGACTCCCATTGCATGTCCTAAAAGATCTCGTTGAGTGCCTTAAAAAAACCGAAAATTTATTATTTAATATTTATAATATATTAATTAATTAAATTAAATCCAATTAATATATTTAATTATTTGGTTATTCTATTTTTCCTAATATATATTATAAATAATTAATCAATTGCTTTAATGGATTTTTAATTTGAGAAATTAATCATAAATACATTGTCTCTTTACAACACAAATTGTTCACAGTAATGTAAAATTCATCATCAATTCCAAAATAGATTAGAATAACAATAAAAAAATAGAAAAAGAAACCTCACACAGATTATTCTACAAAAAAATAAGGATTTTAAACAAGACAGATTTATACAACACAAGAACACTTGAACAAATTAAAAACATGCTGAAGGAGAAGCATTTCCTCCCAAAACATCCAACAAGTAAGCAGCAATAATCTTCATTCTGTCAAAAAAAAAAAAAAATCTATGTGAGATAGAATGAAACAATAGAAACTCTAAAACCCATATAGCCACAACCCCGAATCCCCGACCCTACTACTCATAGCCCCAACCTAACCTTCAAAAACAAAGGGAAAGAGATAGAAACTTACTTTGAGGGCTGACCCTCGCTGTTCGTTCGGAGCCACTGTCATCACCATTCGTCCCACACCACCGTCTTCGTGCTGTGGTCGTCCCACGCCACCGTCGTTCGTCCCGAGGCCCCTCCGTTCAGCCCAAGCCACAACCACTCCAAGCCCCACCGTTGGTCCTGAGCTGTCTCTGTTCCGAGCCCTCCATGCTGCCATGGAGATTGATAGATGTAGTGTGAGAGAGGGAAATACATTCAGAAAAAGGGAAGGAGAGAGATACGACATCTGTGGGAAAAATTTAGGGATAAAAAGGAAAAGTAATTTAGGGTTATGAGAGGTTTGATCACCATGTAGAGAAAGTGGGTCGATCGACCCATGTTATTTAAAAAAAAAAATACATATTTGTTTTTTTTTTAATTTAGTTATTAATAAAACTTTAATTTTTTTTTCTTTTCTGATCTAATATATATAATTAAACTTTTGTTAAAAAAAATTATTCAAACTTTTAGGACACATAAGTTTTTAGGGCTCGCACTGCGTGTCCTAATATTTTTTTTAAGGACTCTCAATGAGTGTCCTAAAAAGTCCAGGAACTTTTGTTAAAAAAATCAAACTTTTAGGATACACATAAGTTTTTAGGACTTGCACCACGTGTCCTAAAAAAATTATTTAAGGACTCGCAATGAGTGTCCTAAAAAGTCCAGGAGGTGTTTATTAATAAAAAAAAATCAAACTTTTAGGACACATATAGTTTTTAGGACTCGCATCTAGGTGAGTGCCCTAAAAGAGTGTTTTTGTAGTAGTAGACGGTGGCAGCCGATGATGAGCAGTGTTTGCCAGCGGCGGAAATGGGCAGTGGTCACCAGTGGTGGTGGTGGTGGTGGTGGCGGCGGGATGAGAATGGGTGGTTGTGGATGGGTGAGAGGAAGAAGATGATAGTTTTTAGGATTTTTGTTTTAATTTATTATTATTTTATTTTAAGGGTAAAATAAGTAATACAAAAAAATCATTAATAAAAGAGGTCATTTAGCTAAAATCTATTGAAACTAGGCCAAAATGCAAATTGCACTATAAAAAGATGTTATTTTGCTAATGAGCCAAACAAACGTATATTCCACATTGCTTGTATCTAGTATACTATATAATATTTATGCATTTATCATTTCTCACAAAATATTTTTTTATATTACTCGACATTATTGTCCCTCTTATGAATTCAAGACCAAAATATATTATAAAAAAAACATTCAAAATAAAACTGTATATAATTATTAGCCAATTAATATATGACTTTATTCAAATTTGCATCCCTCTGGTTTTTAATATCAGTTTGGACCTTCATATTTAAATAATTTCAATTTGAAAATTAGAAACTAATAGCACCCTCAAAACTGAATGGATTTTTTCTCATTTTTTTCTTCTTATCCCTCACCAACTCAATCAACCATATACAGATACAGGAGACCGACAATAAAAATTGAGATAATTTTTTCATTTATTATAGTACAAACCCTTAATATATTTATAAATAAACAAATTAAATAAATTTGTATTGTAATACTATAGAGCATGCTGATGAGGTTCACACAAAATATAGGTTGGAATCCATGAGTTTAGGGTTTTGATTTGCCGGCCTAGTTAATAATTAATTAATATATCCAAAACATTTCACTACAAGTAACATGGATTTGTCCTTACAAGTACTTTTTTTTTTTTCAAATTAAGCAAGAAAAAAAAATCACTTTCTTTTCAAACTTGTTTGGTTAAATAAATAATAAAAAAACCATAATGTTTCCCTTAATATATATAAATGGTTAATTTAATATTTTTGTCGCCTTGTTTTATTTGTCAAGCTACATGTAAACGTGTACTAATCTATAGTTTATTCATGGTGATTGGACCAAACTCTTGAGATTGAGAGCCAGACCATCTCTTTACACCAATATGAATATTATTATGGTGAGATTACCAAATACCTTAACAATAATGTCTACTTTTTATGAATATTATATTAATTTCACCTACTATAAGAAGTAAATACTTCATTTTTTTATATTTATAATTATGATATAAAGGCACTCAGATTATTACATGCCAACAATGAGGATAAATTCCTGTCCCAAAAAAAAAAAAAAGAAAAAAAAGAAAGGAAAAATAGGTCCCACGATAATTGTTTCGGACGAGATGTATTCAAAAACGGAAGAGAATCGTGAGCCTTTATATTAATATATATATATATATATATATATATAAGACAAATAGATTATGTTATTATCGAGATTTAAAGATATTGGTTAGTATTGCTTTGTTTAAAAGAAGAAATAACTCTTAAAAATTGAGAAATCATTCCCCAAAAAAATACAAAGAAAGAAAAGCTATACTCATTAGCAATTATTAGTTAAATATTGATAATAGATAAGTTTTCAATAATACATATAAATAGTGTGTACTAATATATATAAATTATGTTTTATGTTATTGTGAAAATTAATTATAAAATATTCGTTTATATGTATATGTACTAATTGATATTTTTATCTTAAGAATTTATTACTGTTTTTGGTTATTATAATTATTTTCCACCAAATACCCTCAACATAGTTATTATTATTTTTTGTCAGGAAAGACTATCATTATAGGAATAAAAAGAGAAGGATTACAAAATAGGATGGAATCTTAAAATAGTACATCAACTTAATTAGAAGAAAAAAATAATAATTGCTTCTATATTTTTCAAGGAGGAAAATATTATTTTTGTCTCTTATATTTTAACTAAACACAAAATTTGATTCTATATTTTGAAATTTTGTAATAGTAATTTTTTGTTTAAAAAATCTATTAAAATTATTTATCTCTTTCACCTAATTTTGGTGTTTTTTTTTCAAAAAATAAATAAAATAAAACCCTTTTATTCTTATTTTTTACAATTTATATAATTTTAATTAAATTGTTGCGTTTTTTTTTAACTAAGACTCAAATAATAATAATAATAATAATAATAATAATAATAATAATAAAAGGGGAAATATCAAAGACAACGTCGTGAGATTAAAAGTAATTTGAATTTTAGTTTCAAAAAACATAAAGTATAAGAGATCAATTAAAATTTTAATAAAATAAGAATATAAATATCTTTTTTAAATAATTGACCAAAATCAGGTGAATAATTAATTTTGACAATATTAAAAATTATAATGAGGGTTTTCTAAAACAGAAAGTCAATTTTTTTATCTAACAAAAATAAAACTAAAAATGATATTTTTCATTTTTCAAAATAAAATCATTGCTGACTAAAAATTAAGAAAACAAGTATCACATACCTTACACACCAACCACTGCTTCTTGCCGACCAAGACCAAAATTAAGGGAAGAAAAAAAATTATTGATTAATTTGATTGTTACATGTGTGGCATTACTTGTTGTTTTTTTTTATTTCTTTATTAAAAATAAAAGCTTCTTATTGTTCCAACTAAGACCCCAAAGAGACCTTTTTTTTGGTTAGGAAAATAACCTTTTATTACTGCATCTCAATTATCTATTTCAATTAATTGTCATTTATGAACCAACAACTGTGGTCAAAACTCAACCCTAACAACTAAACTAACTCATTAATATCATTAGTCATCTTACAACCCACAAGGCTATAATAAATTTACAATCATTTTAAATTAAATAATTGTTATTTATTTTTGTCAAATACTCATGTTGATGAATAAGCTAAGATAATACACATATATGATATAATAATACTAGATTTCAATTGTATAACCTTTTAATATTTTTACCCATATTATTGAAAAATAAGAGTTGTGGTCCAATAAGAGAACTTGTCCAAATCAATAATGATCTATACATACACAAATAGATATAACAAGTTCAAGGAATGAAAAGCCATACTATTAATATTAGCTGGCTACTTCATGAGAATTGAGATGTACGTCACTTTCTTCAAGGAGCTTTAGACAAGTCCTAGTTTATTTATTTTTTTTACACTACAACATCTTTTTTTTCAAGACACACATATTCAATTACTGAGATAATTTATAGTGAGGTTCGGTTTTATATCTCATTGATAAGAAACAATTAGATTTTTTTTAATTATATATAATATATTACGACCGTATTTATTTTAGTCCTAATCGACTTTTTATAAATTTTTAAATAAATTATAATACTGAAATCATAGTTCAGTTAGTCTAGTTTCCACACATATAAAATAAATAAACATGTGTACAATATACTATTTAAAATTTAATTTTGGTATCATAAATTATTTAAATTTTTTTAAAAAATTATAAAAAAATCTGTTATAAGTACAATAAACACCAATATTAAAATAATTTAGATAATAATTGATTTACTTGTCCCAAATATGATCATTCTAATCAAATATAAAAATGTACTTTACGACACATTTTCTCATCAATTACTATGCTAAGTTTTTTTTTTTTGACACATGCCACAAATTATTACTAAACTTACACGAATATGAACACCGATGGTTGAAAAAGTAGAAATAACATCATATTCTATAATAATAATACCAAAATTTTATTGAGAAAGAAAGAGGAAGAAATATATATAATATTTATTTATAAAATATTAATAATATTTTTTTATTTGTTTGGATAATCTGAACAAGTCATTGTAAGTTAGGAAGAAAGAAGGAAGCGGATAACACACAATGACAGAAGCCGACAAGGTTGTGTCAATATACTCTCTTTGTACACGTGGCAGAGAGATACAATGAGGTTTATCCTTTCCCCACTGCTGACACGTAGCTACCCAAAGCCATTACCGATTGTACACGTTGCAAAATATTATTGGTCAGAGCTGGCAAAATGGTGCGCTGACGTGGTACTTCGTTGTCAGTAAAGCTCTTCTTCCTTTCCCCCTATTAGATGACCCCAACCCCCCAAAAAAAAAAAAGAAAGAAAAAAAAAAAAAGTGGGTTGTAGTGATGGCCTAATCACTTCGTGACAAGCCTTGATTAAAGTGCTCCTAAGTCTTTGCCACTGCTTTTTCATGGAATTACTCTTTTGCCACTCTTGTCTTCTAACGACTTTCTACTGTTTTAGTAATTATCTTTTGTTTCTCACTATTGCCCTTATTTCGGTTCTTTTTTACATTTAGACCCCAGTTCCTTGTCTAACTTTTTCTGCTAAGAAAATAAAATAAAAATGAAGTCTTTCTTCATACTTACTGTGAGGTAAACTAACAATTAAAGCTTTAAAAAAAAAGATGCCCTTCCCCTAATTATTATTATAAAAGTTTAAGGGTTGGTTACAACTACATTTGGTACCATAAAATGTTATTTTATCATTGGTGGGGAATGAGGTTTACCTTTGTTGTTATTTTTTTATTATTATTTCTTAACTTGTTAAAATGAGTTATGGTATAATGATGGATTGTTAATAATAAGATAAAGTTACATACACGTCATCTATTAGCGTAATCATTTTTTCTTCTTTTGCTGGTTTTTTTATTAATATGAATTATTTCAATAATAATTCTAACCATTTTTAAAAATATATATATTTTATATCTCTTATTGTACATCATTAACACATGGAGTGACATATAAAACTCACACGTAATAGTAAAGAGGTAACATACGACAATTTATGAACTGTTTTTTTTCAATGATTTTATATAATTAAACTTTTAAATAAAGTGTCATTCTGAATGTGTGAGAATTGTGTGATTAGTCTAAATTAATCTAAACTAGGTGATGCATCATGATTAAGAATCAATAAGAGTGTTGTTCAAAAAGAAGAGAAAGATGATTAAGACTGATTTTAAGTAACCAAAGCAAGTGGATTAGATTCCAAAACAGGGTAAAGGAAAGTAGCAGCATTAGCATAATAACACCTCGAGAGGTTCCTATCATTGGGGTTGGGGGCTCTTTACCTACTCTTTTGACTATTTGTCCTTCTATGGCAATTCTTCAAAAGTATTGGGTATCTAATGCCATTTTTAACAAAAAGGAAGGAACCATGTTTATTATTTATTTATTATTAAGGCTTTCGATGTAGACTTCACCGCCAATGAGGTAGAAATTTACGTAAGGGGATCAAAATATAAATAAATAAATAAATTAATTGAGAGAAACCAATGACATAACTTTTGAAAAAAATGAAGAATTATAATTTTTTTTTTCCAAAATTTTAGATGCCCCCTTCTATACATGTAGCCCCGTTTTTATTGGTTTCGTTAAAACCTCTTAAAGCAAAATCCATAGTAAAAAAAAAGCTAAAAAAAAGGAAAAAGAATGTTAATGATATATTATTGAAATTAAGCATTAGTTATATAGGTCAGATACAATCATGAAATCCTGACCACCGAACAATATTATGAATAATATTGAGAGCATGCTTAGCTAAAATATTAGCTACCCCATTCACCAATCTAACTCTGTTTCTATTTAGGTGTACACATTCTAATTTTATATAAATTAATATAATTTCACAATACTTATTAATATATTTACTGAATGTTATGACGTGTGACAAAAGAGATATTTTTTTAATATTACTTTAAAAAATAGTATTTTTTGCAATTTTTTTTTTTACAAACTAACCCTATGATGATATACTTGATACTCTATCGAACATATTTGACATCTTATCAAACTTACTCTAATAATTTATCATTCAGATTGTTTTAGAAAAAAATATAATTTTTTTTTATTGAGAATGCATTTCCATGCAAGGGTACTTTTGTCAATATAAAAAAGTACAACCATTAGAGTTAACGACTTAGCGTGTAGAATTTGTCTACTTGGCACGGATAGCAGATAGAAAGAGAGAGATGTGAACACAAAGGAAAGTTGGAGAAAAAAGCAGTGTTTTCTGCTGAGTGGAACTATGCCTTTACTGCCTTAAACTTAAGTACCTTTTCTATTTTTATTTTTAATTGTTGATTAATATTTTAACAATTTTCTTTTTCTTTTTTCTTTTTTGGGTAAATTTTGTACAGAGGATAGACCTCATAGGGATAATGGCCTCTTCTAGCAGACATTTCTCCCACCGTATTCTTTCTCTATTTTCTTTTAAATTTTTCTTTATTGGCTTCTTTCTTCCAATTTTCTTTCTTAAAGGTCCATGAATCAACTCTTGTTAGCTCCTTTTCCTTTTCCCTCCTCAAACTGCTTCATCCACTACTGTTTCGAGCCATATTGTTTTACCTCCTGTGCAAAGATCATAACAGTTCAGTTTAGCTTAGCTTAGTTTGGTTTGGTTTTCTCAAGTCAGTCAAATCTCTAAAACCTCAACTCAAACACCCACACGCTTGAATTCTCCTCCTTGTTTTGCTTTCAAATTCAAGGCCTCTCACTCATTCACTCTCTCTTGTATGCTAGATTTCTTGTCAGATTCTTTGTCTGTGATTTTGATTAGTAAAACTTGGGAATCTTTGTTTGTCCCTTTGGCCCATTCCTTGTTCTGGGTTTTGGTTGGTAGTTAACAGGATAATATTAAATTCTGCTTGGAATTTGAAACCAGAATCTTTGGGATTCTTTGATTCTAAGCTCTAACTTGTGATTGTCTTGTTAATATTGGGGTTTTCTCATACATTTTCCCAAGTTGGTGTTATTTTGGGTGGATGGATAAGATAGCATCTTTGTTATAGTGAATTTTGGGGGTGGTGTTAACTGGGGGCTTTGTTATTATCCTCATTTCTTCTTCTTCTTCCTCCTCTGCCTCAAAGGTTTGATTTTCTTCTTCTTCCCTTAATTGTGTTGTAGCAGACATTTCTCTGTAGATTTGATAGTGGGTCTCTCTCTTATCTCTGACTCTAACTCTCACGCACACGCACGCGCGGGCACCCACATCAGATTACTACCTGGAATTAGCAAAGAGGTGAGACCCACTTCGAAATTGGTACTGTGACTTGTTTAACTTGTGTTGGTTACTGCTGTGGATGAGTTTGCTTCTTCATGTATTTGGGTTTGGTTTAAAGGTGGGTCATCTTCTTTGGGTGATATGTTGCTGGATTATATATGTGATTTCCATGAATTGGTTCCTTAATAGTGGAATTGTAGACACCAAGACTGGCTTGCTTGGTGATGGTGGCAAGGCATGCCTCAAATGGTGGGAGAAGATCTCAGGGAGCGTTTATAAGATCCACCATCACTGTTTCCAGTGTTTTGGGTCCAAAAGAGTCAGGAACATGTGGTGGAAAAGGCTTTTGGTTGTTTGGATACTTGGCTGGACTATTGCATCTTTGTGGATCTTCTGGTACATGTGCTCCCAAGCTACAGAGAAGAGGAAAGAAACTCTTGCAAGTATGTGTGATGAGAGGGCTAGAATGTTGCAGGATCAGTTTAATGTGAGCATGAACCATGTTCAGGCTATGTCCATCCTCATTTCCACCTTCCACCATGGCAAGTACCCATCTGCTATTGATCAGGTAGCTGGATCTCCTTTCATACTTGTTCAATAACAGTCCATCATTAGCCTTTTCTTTATAATTGTAATTTGGTCAATAATGGTATCTTTTATTTGTAGAGCTCAATCCGCTTCTAGACGCGAGCTATTTTGGGTCAATTAGGATACTATTAAGTCTTGTCTTATTCTTGTACTTAACCGGTCATTTGACTTGATTTTGGGGTTTAGCCAATATGTAAATTGGAGAATTTGTCAAGGGTTTATGTCAAAATTTTAAAGGTTTACTTATTTAGCTTGCGTTAGTGCTAGATCTGAGCTCCTTCTTTTTCTTAACTAGTTAGTGTTAGCATCTTTTGAACAATATAAACTAACTTTTAGAACCTGTAGACAACTTTTGCAATTTACACAGAGAGAACTGCGTTTGAAAGGCCTCTCACAAGTGGGGTGGCATATGCTGTAAGGGTCCTCCACTCTGAAAGGGAACAATTCGAGAAGCAGCAAGGCTGGACTATCAAGAATATGGATACCCTCGAACAAAACCCTGTTCATAAAGATGAGTACGCACCAGAAAAATTGGAGTCCGCCCCAATTCAAGAAGAATATGCTCCTGTCATCTTTGCTCAGGATACCATTTCACACGTGGTTTCTCTTGATATGCTATCGGGAAAGGTAATTTTTGTTTGTAGTTTTTGGAAATTTGTTGTCATTTTTTGATTTGGTCATTTTTCAATGATCTTGAATCAGACAGACTATGCAATGACATATATAACCAAAATGCTTGGATAACATTCTAACCTCGCTGGCCTCAAACTCATCTTTACATACAACATTTTTCCTTCTCTTCAGAAATTAGATCTCTTGATTTATTATCATATGACATTCTCAAAACTTTTCATATGCTGTATCACAGGAAGATCGTGATAATGTATTGCGTGCAAGAGCATCAGGAAAAGGGGTTCTAACTGCTCCTTTTCCGCTGATTAAAACAAACCGCCTTGGAGTAATATTGACTTTTGCTGTCTACAAAAGAGACCTTCCTTCAAATGCAACTCCAAATGAAAGAATTCAAGCTACTGATGGGTAAATTTCTTTTTGAAACTGCATACATGTTAACAGTATCTATCGCATTTCGTTATGTTCTAAGGTGTTTCGAAATCATACCAAAGTTTGAAATGGGATATTTTGGTTCATTTGTGATAGCAAAAGGGCTTTCAATTAAATTCGTGAATATTTGAATCAATTAGATCTAGTGACGATTTGCAATTAGTTTATTTATAATACTACTACTGTTGCAGGTATCTTGGTGGGGTCTTTGATATCGAATCACTTGTGGAGAAGTTGCTTCATCAACTGGCTAGCAAGCAAACTATACTTGTGAATGTGTATGATACTACCAACCACTCACAACCAATCAGTATGTACGGTTCAAATGTTTCAGATGGTGGGATGATGCACAATAGCCGCCTAAATTTTGGAGATCCTATGAGAAAGCATGAGATGCACTGCAGGTAACTGAATTAAAATTTCATAGTAATTGTAGGCTCTTCATTGATATCATATGGCCTCTCACTTTGGGGTACTACCATAGCATGACCAAAACATAGTAAATGTTATGTTTTCTTCATTAAAAGAAGGGTTGTTCCACATCTTTTTCATTTAAAACAAATGCATCATTACTTGTACTCCAACATCAGTAGATTTGTTTTGTTGTGAAGTTTCTATATGCAATTCAATGCTAGTTCAAATATAAAATGATCAAAGTAAATTTACAATTCCAAAATTTTTATCTCAGATTCAAGCATAAACCACCATGGCCAGTTTTAGCAATATGTACCTCCGTTGGAATTTTGGTGATAGCTCTGCTCATTAGTTATATATTCCATGCAACTGTAAATCGAATTGCCAAAGTTGAGGATGATTACCATCAGATGATGGAGCTCAAAAAACGAGCTGAGGCAGCTGACGTTGCCAAATCCCAGGTATCTACTATTTTTAATTACAGAATATACCTTATGGATTTTGCTATATGCATGTTCGTCTAATCAAACTTAAATCCCCTGTAGTTCCTTGCTACTGTGTCCCATGAGATCAGAACCCCAATGAATGGTGTCCTTGGTGAGTTCTTAGTTTGTTCTTTATTTGTTTTAATTTACATCTATATTTGAAACCAAACATAAGTAACTGAGCAAAGCTTGATATCTGACATCTAGTTCTTTTTATACTATAGGAATGCTACATATGCTTATGGATACAGACTTGGATATAACTCAAAAAGATTATGTCCGAACTGCCCAGGCTAGTGGAAAAGCACTAGTATCACTTATTAATGAGGTTTTGGATCAAGCGAAGATTGAATCTGGTAAGCTTGAGCTTGAGGCAGTGCGCTTTGACCTGCGGGCAGTTCTTGATGATGTTTTGTCACTCTTTTCTGGGAAGTCTCAAGAAAAAGGAGTAGAGGTACTACATGTTTCCATCCTCTCTTCTAATCCTTTGCTTCCTCTTGCAAACTTTATTTCTTCTTTAAATTATCTTTGTCTGATATTTGTCATTTTGAAACTTATATGACACTATTTGTTGGATGAGCAGTTAGCAGTTTACATCTCGGACCGGGTTCCCGATATGTTAATTGGTGATCCAGGAAGGTTTCGCCAAATTCTCACAAATCTCATGGGAAACTCAATCAAAGTAAGTATTTTCCAAGTTTGAGGCTTTGGAAAATTACACTTAACAAGTTATCAAAATACATTCAAATTGCAGCAATATCTTGTTATGAATTGTAGATCCATTCTTGTGTTTCAGGACAAAAAGATTAAATCAATAATATTGGATGAAGCTAACACTGTATTGGAAAAATGTTGTCTAAAATATGTTTTGTTTAAAATGTAATTATATTTGTTCTTCTGAAAATCTTGCAGTTCACAGAAAAAGGGCACATTTTCGTCACTGTTCATCTTGTTGAGGAGGTAATTGGCTCGATAGATGTTGAGACTGAAACCTCGTCAAAGAACACTTTTAGTGGTTTTCCTGTTGCAGATAGACGTCAAAGTTTGAGTGGATTTAGAGATTTTAGTCAAGAAGGATCTAGTTTTCATTTCCCCTCTGACCATATAACACTCATTGTGTCAGTTGAAGACACAGGGGTAGGGATTCCTTTAGATGCCCAATCTCGTGTTTTTACTCCTTTTATGCAAGTTGGGCCATCTATCTCCCGGACACATGGAGGAACAGGTATTGGGTTGAGCATAAGCAAGTGTTTGGTTGGCCTCATGAATGGGGAAATTGGTTTTGCAAGCACTCCAAAGATTGGCTCCACCTTTACATTTACAGCTGTTTTTACCAATGGTTGTTGCAATACAACTGATTATAAGAGTCAGCAAATCAACAACCAACCTAATGCTGCATTCTCAGAATTTCAGGGGATGAGAGCTTTAGTTGTAGATTTCAGACCTATCAGAGCGAAAGTTTCAAGATACCATATCGAGCGACTTGGAATTCATGTTGAAGTAGTTTCAGATTTAACTCAAGGTTTGTCCATGATAGGGAATGGGAAAACATTTATCAATATGGTCCTTGTTGAACATGAGATCTGGGATAGGGATTCAGGGGCTCAGGCTTTTGCAATGAAATTTTTAAAAGATGATATTGGGGTTCGTCCAAAAATATTCCTTCTAGCAAATTCTATTGGCTCTCCAAGAGCAGTTACTGGAAGTTTTGGTGTTTATGCTCCAATTGTCATCATGAAACCCCTGAGGGCAAGTATGCTTGCTGCCTCACTCGAACGTGCAATGGGTGTTAGTAATAAGGCTAATCCCCGTAATGGAGAACGTCCCAGTTTGTCTCTTCGCACTCTTCTTAAGGGGAGAAAAATTCTTGTTATAGATGACAATGGTGTGAACCTCAAAGTGGCTGCTGGTGCTTTAAAAAGATACGGTGCCGATGTGGTTTGTGAGGACAGTGGAGTGAAGGCACTCAAACTACTCAAGCCACCCCACAATTTTGATGCATGTTTCATGGATATTCAGATGCCAGAAATGGATGGGTATGTGATGGTCACTGTTTTTATTTAGACTTTTGATTTGAATATTGATTTAAGGGCAAGTACTTGGTTAGTTTATAATCTTATTGTATCATAAGAACTCCCTGCACTTGTCACTCTTATCCTTATAGTTAAAAATTGATATTTTTCTGGTACTAATTTTCTTCACCTATAGGTTTGAAGCTACAAGGAGAATCCGTGCAATGGAAGATGATTTTAACAGTCGTGTTCATCGTGGAGATATTGTGGAAAGTTATGAAAATAGAAGTTGGCATGTGCCAATTTTAGCCATGACAGCAGATGTCATTCAGGCTACGCACGAGGAATGCTCAAAGTGGGGAATGGATGGCTATGTCTCCAAACCATTCGAAGCTGAGCAGCTTTATCGTGAAGTCTCACAATTTTTCCAGTTTGCTTCTTCGAATGGGAATATACAGGGATAAAGGATTTGTACCTGTGAGATGCAGAAGGCATAAGAACAAGCCAGCGCTTCAAGAAATTCAGGAACACTTCATAAACCCGGATTTCTTCCCATGAGTAAGTTCGCCACCCAAATTCAGTTAGTGCATTCAATAATTTTTCAATTACAAGTTTGTTGAATTTTTGTTTTCTCGTCTTTATTTTTTTCCAGAGATTGCTTTCTGGTGATAGTGTACATAAGGGTCCTGCTTGATTGATAGATTGGGATTAGAGTGTCTCTGAATCTTTTCTACGAGCCAAAGGTCAAAGCAGATTATTTTTTTCCATGTAAAGTTACTCTTCTCTCCAAGCCTTTCACTGAAGTTGGTAATCTGGGATTAGTTGAATTCCAGTTCAAAACTGTTCGACGAACTTCGAATCCAGAATTTCTTACTTGGAAGTGACAGAAAGAAAATACAATGACTTGGGGTGTACCATACAACTTAAGAGAACAAAAGATAGAGTCAACGAAAAAAGAAGTCACCCTTTTATCTGAATTTAGTGTATCTATCTTAGAAGGATGATGATTCTATAGAGAAAGATTCAATTAGAGCTTTTTCATTTTGTAGGGGAACTAAGGGGGAAAATGCAACATGTATATTTGGTTACAATAAAGAAAATGTATAAATCATCTTTAGCATAGGATAGGAGTTCAATTTCCCCTAGTCTTTTCTCCCTAAAAAATTCCAAAACCAAAACTTTATGTTACCTCACAAGAATTGATGTAACTTATACAGTTGATGAAATTTGAGATACTTTTAATTCTTGTGTTCCTCTCCTCTGTAACTTGCTATACATAACGTTTTATTAGTCAATTATTGCTTGATAATATGACTGAGAAATTTGACTGGGACAATGCTTTGGTATTATTATATGTTACAAGCGCCATTATGGACGGTTTATAAGAGCTTCCAATTGTCATACATTTGACATTAACATTCTAAGAATCAATCTAATGACTTGCACTTGTTTTATCCCACTTACTAGTTACACTACTATTACCAATGATACATGTACTCAAAATATGCATTCAAACATTATAGACAGTGATATGGTATTATATTTTAAAATAGTGTCTTATAGTTTAATTAAATGTGATTAGTTGACATAAATTGTTACGTCACTAATGTTTTGGTGTATATTTTGGGTGCATATATTATTAATCATTTTTTTTATAAGGGGTCCTTTTGCAAAGTGATTTTCTTTAAAAGAAATTGGTGAAAATAGCCTCTTTTTTTAAGTGGTTTTGCACTTTGGCTACTTTTGATAATTTTTTGCAAAATGGCCTCTGTCTAAAATTCGACCAGTTGTCTAAAATTTTCGACCACCTGTCTAAATTTTTGATTAGCTGTCTAAATTATGAGAGACCATTTTGCAAAAAATTATTAAAACTAGGCTGAAGTGCAAAATGACTTTAAAAAATAGGTTATTTTGCCAAGAAGCCTTTCTTTTAAAGTCATTTTGCACTTTAGTCTAGTTTTGATAATTATTTGCAAAATGACCTCTGATAATTTAGACAGCTAATCCAAAATATTAGACAGCAGGTTGAAAAATCCAGATAACCAGTTGAAAATTTTAGACTGCTGGTCGTATCTATAATGTATGCTTTAATTTAGATTTTAATTATGATGAATATTTGTGGTAAGTTGTATGTTTTGTGAACAATTAACCAAAAACCTATTAATAAATACAAACACATTCCAACTAATTCCAAAAAAAAAAAAAAAATTGTATCATATTCAAACTAGTGACTAATTCTACTATTGAAGTATTAAAAAAACTCATACAAGCAAAAACTCTCAAATATCCCTCATCAAGATTTTAATTTTGTATTCTATAATATAAAATATGGTAAATTTGTAATTATTTTACTACATTAAGATACTTTATTATTATCTTTTTATATATAAAATTGAGTATAAATATGATAAAAGTTTTCTTGAACTGGTATTTTTGTAACAAAAAATTATTCGTTATTTATTATGAGAAGTGAGGAACAAAAGAAAAAAAAAGTGAAAAAATGACACATGAAAAAAATTTATACTCGTAATAAATTTTATTCCATTCTATTTCAATTTATTTACATTCATATTACTATTTCCATTCATATTCTTATGTTTTCAATACTCCTAACTAAACGTACCTTAAATTTATTATATAGCATTATAAGATCATTTTGTTACAATTTTGTTCCAACTAATATTTATTATTTAGGGGCAAGGCTCCAAAGTTTCTTTGTGCAAATTATATGGTGTATACCTAATACCTATTTTAAAGTATTCATTTAAGTTTTACCCAAATTTTTATATCATCAAATTGATAGATCCAAAACGGGTATGTTTTAAAAATTTATACTCGCAAGCGCACGAATCATATATAGAATATAGTGTTCATGTAAGCACGAGATCGAACCCAAATAAATTGTCTAAAATAAAAAAGAAAACTATTTTAAATCAAAAGTAATAAATTCTAACATAGCTCCAAAAATTGATGAGATTTTTGTGACAATAAAATCTAATAAAAGACAATAATATATAAATTAAAGACAATATATATTACTAAATTAATAATTGTAAATAAGATGGTAAAATAAGATTATTAAGGATTAGAATCCACAAAATATAAGTTTAATAATATTTATAAGTACATTGATTCCAAAGTTTTAGTGATAGTTAAAATAAATCAAACTATCATTTATTCAAATTAGATATTCTATTTAAGCACACGTTTTTATAAAAATGTAGGATTTATCTTCACTTTTAAAATTATAATTTCAAAGCATTTAGTGTAAATCAATCTAATGAAATAACAAATAAATCAATGAACATTATTTATAAGGCAAAACATAATATTTTTGTTCTAAGCATGGATGTGTACAATTTAATGACATATCTTACACAAAGAATATTATGTTTTTGCACTAATGAAGAACAAAGTGTAAATATGTGTTAACAATCCAAAATACATGATATTTAAGATGAAAGAATATATTTGAAGAAGAAAAATTCATAAACTTTGTTGCACAAAATGGGAAATCAATATACAAAATAAACACTATCTAGTTACATATTGTTTCATCGTCACCTTAATAATCTTAAAAAGATTAGAAACTCATAACTAAAATAGAAATTACAAACATAAATAGGAAAATTTGGAGGATGAACCCCCAAATTTTTCATCTAAAAACTCATAGAAAAATGACCAAAAAAAAGAAGAAGAAGATGAAGAGAATGAAAATGTCTTGAAAGTGTAGAATTTGTGGTATGGTAACCCCTCCTCCTCAATTGACACCCTCAAATCCCTTATGTATAGCAAAAAATGAGTATTAAAATAATCAATTTAAATTAATTAAATTGATTAAATTATTAATAATATGGCAAATATGAATAAATTATAGAGTGTAATAGTGATGTGTTGAGGTAAAATGTGTAAAAAAAATTGGGTAAAAATGTGGTATTATTGGCAAAGGGGATAAGAGTACAAAAAAATTTGTTGGGCTAAAAAAAGAGATGTTTACATAAATATGGGAAAAATATATATAGTTTCTAAATTTATGGGAAAAAAAATAATTGTACAAAATATGGTAAGTTTTGGAAAAAAAGTTTAAAATATGGTAAATAAATTACCATAAACTTAATTCTCTTATTTTCTCTTCTCTCCTCACGATCTCTCTCTCTTCTTCTCATTTCTTTCTTTCTCCTCCCCCATTTCTTCCTCATTTCTTATTTTCTTTCTCACGATCTCTCCTTAGATTTCTTCCGGCGATGCTACCTCTGACGACGACGACGAACTGGTTTTCTTCTTCTTCTTCTTCTTCTTTTTTTCTTTCTTTCTTGTTATTCTTCTTCTTCTTTCTTTCTTTCTTTCTTGTTATTCTTCTTCTTCTTCTTCTTCTTATTCGGTCTTTCTTATTCTTCTTTTTCTTTCTTCAAATCTAGTTTTATTTTTTTTTCTTCTTTTTCACATTTGATTTTGAACTTCATATTTGATTTTTCTGGGTTTTTTTTCTTTTCTAAATCTGTTTAAGTAACCAGGTACTTGACTTCATATTTGATTTGATTTAAGAAATGTACTTAAGAAAAGTTGACTCCTATTATTTAATGTAGACTAGGGTAGTATAAGAAGTTAGGTAGTTGAATATTTTAGGGTACTTTTAACCTATGAAGCTTAGATTAGCTGATTAGTTTTTTTGGTTGAAAATTGCAAAATTTGTCAAAAGGTTCTTCCATGTGATGTTTAGATCAATTGGATATAGGTTTAGCAGCCAAACCTTCATCAAATAAGGTTCTAACATAAATATTTATGTGTTTATTAATTATTTAAAGAAATAGAACTACAACGTTTGCTCAAAAAATGTATCCACATGTTTACAAAAATTATTCAGAATACAAGTACAAGAAATAAAAAAACAAGCAAACAAAACTTTTGATTTTTCTGGGTTTTTTTTTTTCCAAATCTGTTTAAGTAACCAGGTACTTGACTTCATATTTGATTTTTCTGGGTTTTTTTTCTTTCTAAATCTGTTTAAGTAACCAGGTACTTGACTTCATATTTGATTTTTCTGGGTTTTTTTTTCTAAATCTATTTAAGTAACCAGGTACTTGACTTCATATTTGATTTGATTTAAGAAATGTACTTAAGAAAAGTTGACTGCTATTATTTAATGTAGATTAGGGTAGTATAAGAAGCTAGGTAGTTGAATATTTTAGGGTACTTTTAACAAATGAAAGCTTAGGTTAGCTGATTAGTTTTTTGGTTGAAAATGGCAAAAGTTGTCAAAAGGTTCTTTCCTGTGATGTTTAGATCAATTGGATATAGGTTTAGCAGCCAAACCTTCATCAAATTAGGTTCTAACATAAATATTTATGTGTTTATTAATTGTTTAAAGAAATAGAACTAGAACGTTTGCTCAAAAAATGTATCCACAGGTTTACAAAAATTATTCAGAATACAAGTACAAGAAATAAAAAAACAAGCAAACAAAACTTTTGATTTTTCTGGGTTTTTTTTCTTTCCAAATCTGTTTAAGTAACCAGGTACCATGATGCTGATTAATTTTATTCATATATGATTTTTTTTAGACCTATGAGTAACCAGTTACGATAACGATTAATTTAGATTCATTTGTTTAGATTTGATTTTGTTTTTACACTTGACTAAGTAACCAGGTACCATAATAATTGGTTTTTTTTTTAGATTTGATTTTTTTTTCAAACCTCGTTGTAACCGGATACGATTATGATTAGTTTAGATTTTCTGTTTGAATCTTATTTTTTTCCAAGTCTGGCTAAGTAATCATTTACCAATGCAACTGTCTCTATTTTTTTTTTTCATTTTTTTTCAGACCTAGTTGTAACCAGTTACTTTCAAGATCAATTTAGTTTATTTTTTTCATATAATTTTTTTTTCTTCCAAATTTCACTAAGTAACCAGTTACAATTTAGTTAATATTTTGATAATGGTACATTACTTAAAAAAATAAAAATGATTTTTATAGTTGTAACCAGTTACTACAACACCTCTTAAATAATAAAACTAATTTTTATAATTGTAACCGGTTACCACACATCATTAAAAAAATAAACAGTAGCATACAATTATTATCACAAAAAAAATCAAAATTGTTTTGATGTGAATCTTGATGATGCCACACCAGCAAACGATGACTGGAGAATCGGTTAACTTCTTCTTCTATAGAAATCTATGCATATATATATATATATGTATGTTACAGATTGAGCCCAGAAAATGTGAAGCTTATAACAAGAAAAATATTAGGAAGATTGTTGTTCTGTTCAACTCGACTCCGAGAACAAAATCAAAACCCTATTCGGATTTTTTTTTTATTAATTTCGAAGAAAGTTTCTACAACTGGATATGAGAAAAGTTAAGCCTAGAGCTCAGATTAATCAAGCGAAAATAAATACACTTTTGTAATGATAGAGTAGTTCCGAATAATAAGAAAATCACAGTAAATGCTAAGGGATATATTAAAAATGACAAAATTCAGAAAAATATATATATATATATATATATATTTATATGTACATACAAGAGCTTTGAGGCTGTTTGAGACCAAAAAGAAAAAATGATAAAAAGCAATAGAACGAAGAAAAGATAAATTTAGGAATAATAATAAACTATGAAAATAGATGATGAAAATAAATTTAGGAATATGTCTTAGTTTTTTCTTTCAAAGAATTATATAAAAAAATATTTTATTAAATATAAATGATAAAAATTAACACAAATAAATTAAAATTATTAAAATAATTTCAAAATATATCAAAAATATGTACTAAAAAAGAATAAAAGATAAAATATGGTATATAAATAAAGTTTTACAAATATATGGGAAAAAAAATTCCATAAAAATGTAAACAAAAAAAATATGCCATAAAAAACTTTTAAAAAAACAACTGCCATATTTTTCAAAGTTTATAAAAAAATCCCATATTTGGTGTAATTTCCTCCTAAAAAAATGAAATAAAGCAGCAGGTTGTGACAGATGGGCCCAGGCGTGTAAGAGCTGGCTGAAGGAGAAGCTAGGGGCTGAAGGCGTGTGGTCTTGGCTGGGGGTTCGGTTGGCGCAAGGGAAGCCAGGCGCTGGTGCTTGGAGGATTGGGCTGAGGTAGGCGGAGAGGTTGCTGAAGGGAGGTGGAAGTGTGGGCTTGGACTGGCTTGCGGACCTGGCTGAAGCTGAACGTGGCTGGTGGAGGGATTGATGCAAGGCAGGTGAAGGAATTTCTGGTGGGCCGGCTGGTGGAGACAGGCTTTTGGACAAAAACACTACATCTCTTACTTTTCTTTTAAGAATACCACTTTTTCTTTCATTTTTCTTGCTTTCAAGAACTAAAATAATACCACATAATTCTTACAAAATAAATATAAATTAAGTCATGATAAAATATTTTCAATTATAAAACAAACCATATTAATTATTTGAAAATATTAATTATAATTTAATTTATATTTAACATTTAAGTTCAATAATACAATATTTTTTTACCTCAAATTAAACTACAATAATTCAAATAATTAACTATAACATTTTACAACAGAATAACTATAAAAATACATAAAAATATATACAATTAAAATAAACCCAATAAATTCAAAATTACTTAAAAACTTAATAAATAAATTAAAAACTTAAGAATTAAGCAACAATTAGCACATAAAAAGTGGTAAAATAACTCTATTTTGTAGAGTTATCACACTCCCAAACTTAATATTTTGCTAGTCCTCGAGCAAAAAAAAAATTAAAAACACACACATTTTTTTTCTTCAATTGTTGATGTCAAATGTTTAACTCAAAATTTACATAATGGAAATAGTTCAAAGAAAATCACAAATAAAAGTAAAGCTTATGTAATTAATTTGAAAAGTGAAAATTGTTTTCAAAATAGATACTTAACATACAAACACAAAAGCATCAAATCATTATGTGAACATTTAGACAAGCTTATACAAATAAAAATAAATTAAATCTCAAGAGATAATCAAGTAAATTCTAGAATTTTTCAATTTTTTTTTTAGAGATTTAAAGAATTTAATGTTAAGATAAACTATATCCAAATATCACAAATTTGAATAGAATAGAAAAGTGACATATTATGAAAAATATATATTTAAACAAAACTAACTTTAAAAATTAAAAGTAAAGCTTAATAATTATTTATATTTTTCTAAGAACTAAGAACAATTTCAATCATAATTTTTATCATTAGAAAATGAAAATCACTAATATATATATATTTTTTCAAACAAAACAAGGAATATATATATATATATATATGGAAGACTTTTCAATGGTTACTACCCATAGATGGGTACTAACAATTATGATGATTTGATAACATAGTGACTTGGTATAGCAAGTCACCAATAGGTAAATATTTTTTTTTCTACATTAATTTCGAATTTAGTTATTTTTCTTTTGCCATAATTAAGGTTGTGTCCAACCAATGAGAGACACTAGCTATATTAAAAAATTGACATGTATTTGAAAAATGAAAAGTTTACAATATTATATTTTCATAATAAATACACTTTTTTCATCAAGTAAACCTTCCAAAAATTTGAAAAATCAAAATTTATTTATAGAAATATTAATTAACAACTATAAATATGGACCATTGATCTTAATCCAATTGTTAATATTAAAGTAACTATCCATGAGTAGTAACCATTAAGAGTGCACCCATATATATATATAACAAATGAAAATTAAAAACAAAAAGAAAAACAAATAAAGAAAATATTTTTTTTTTGAATTTTACAACAAATGAAAAACATGCATAAACACAGAGAAAAACACATAAACACAAAGAAAAATACATACACATTACCCCCAAACTTAAATGAAACATTGTCCTCAATGTTTAATAAAATGGAAAAAATTAAGAACTAGTCCCTTTGACGAATGCTTTCTTGATTTGACTATTTTGTTTTCTTCTCTTCTTTTCTTTTTGGGCAAGAAGTTTCCTTCAAGCTTTTTGGAATTTGAAAAACATGAAACAAAAACACACAACAAAAGTGAAATATAAAATGAAACATTAAAGTATGAGTTGCCTCCCACAAAGAGCTTTAGTTTATAGTCTTTAGCTCGACTATAATTCTTTTTTTTTTTTAACCTACACTCAATCGATGGTGTAGAATTTCATTAGTAGGGTGAGTTATGACTTTGATGTAAATGCCATAAATAATAATTAACAACATCACACCTACAAGAAAATTAGAAATATGCAATTTTGGTGGATTTTCAATAAAGTATGAAAATTGCAAATCTTTTTTAACCTCCCTTTCAATTTGAGTGAATATGCATATTTCTTCAACTATGGGCTCATGAGATACAACAATATCATTTTCTTTTTCCTCATGATCCACTTCAATCAATTCATCCAACTCCTTAGTTTCAAGTAATACTTGGATGCTATTCAAAGGTTCTTTGACAACTTCATTCTCTTTTTCATTTTCAATTTGTCTATTTGGATTGAGAATGGATTGGTTGGAATAAACTTGTTTTTTCGACTCTATAACAGTTGCAAGTTGTCCTACTATGGTCTCAATTTTTGAGATTGACTGAGACTGGGCTAGTAAGATTTGGTAGGTTGATTACATGAACTGTTGTAGGGTATCCTCTAAAGATGGGCTCGTTTCTTGTTGAATGGGATATGATAGGTCGGATTGGGCATGACTTTGATTATGCATGTTGAATTCATGCCCTATTGGAGACTCGGTATGACTCCATGAAAAAGTTGGATTATAGGCCTAGGTAAAATGGGTATCAAAAGATTCATGCATATCATACATATCATTAGTTTCTCCATAATTTAAATTTGAGCGCTCATAATAGTTGTACTCAGAATTCCAACTATAATTAAAATGATCCATATGGTAAAAACTAAATGACAAACTATTTTATTTTTTTATTTTTTAAATGACAATTAAGGTAAAAAGAACAAGAAAATAAAATTAAGAGAACAAAAACAATGTTAAGATATTAAACAATTACACGATAATAAGATAAAAGACAAAGAAAAATAAGATGAAATTAAGTAAGATTATAAAAAATTAGGCAAGAGTAGGGAGGCATAGCATGCCATCAACCATAACAAAATTAAGGTAAAATTTAGGAGGCACAAATGCCATCAACTAAAAAATAAAATAAAATACTAGGAGACAAAATTTCCATCAACTAGTAACTTGCAAAAATAAAATAAAAATAACAATAAGATAAATAAAGAAAATTACAACAAGAGTTAGGAGGCACAAGTGCCGTCAACTAGCAAAGTGTTGACTACGTTTTTAGCCAACGACATGAGAACGTCAATAACGACAAGCCTTCAAGAGAATGTAAACGACAACAGACAGTATAATCAAGAAAAGTAAATAACACAGGAGAAATTTTTATAGTGATTCAGCCTCGATTGTCGGTAATAGCCTAATCCACTTAGAGTTGTGATTTATATATCTGTACTCAAGATCAGATGGACTGAGCCAACTGAGTTTCTTCAGTACTGATGGCAAAAATACAAGAATTCTCTCTCTAGAATACTCAGACCCAATTTTCTCTCTCTAGAATACACAGTCCCAATTTTCTCTCTCTAGAAAGAAGAAGCAAAAGAACTCCTCTCTCATCCCATAAGCTCTCTATTTATAGGCCTGGGATCCTTAACTGATATCCCCTTATGATAGGGATATTTTATTATATTTATTACATTTAAACATTCAAAATTCGAAATGTAACAAACCCCCCATTTGTGGGAAGAATGAGAGATTCCCGCGTATGTTGTTGAAGCTGTCTCTGGGAATCTTGACTTAGTCTCCTCTAGCTAGTTGATCCACCTCCTACTGATCACTTATGCAAGTGTTGGTCGGACGTGCATGGTGGTAGGACATGTTTTCGTGGGTTGAACGTGCATGGTGGTAGGACATGCACTTCTCTCCTCTAACATGGCACTCTCCTCTAGCATGCCATGTTCCTCCTTGAACCAATCTCCTTGGCTTCTCCTCGGACCAAGGTGGTCCGAGGCAACCTCCTTGGCACCTCACCTTGGACAACATTGAGGAAACCTCCTTGGCACCTCACCTTGGACAACATTGAGGCAACCTCCTTTAGCATCTCCCAAACATGTCCGATCGAACATTGTATAGGCTCTCCTTATCAAAATCTAAGTCTCCATTCTCTTGCATGAGACTCCTCCTCCTTAGCTACTTACCTTGGACACGTTCGAGCCAACACTTAGGAAACCTTGGGAGGCTTGCCTCCTACACACCCTTGGGTTCTCCTAGGATCACTCCCTTGGGGTCTCCTAGGACCACATCCTCCTTGGGGTCTCCTAGGACCACTCCCCTTAGCTCTCCTATAATGCATTCTCCTTAGCCTCTTAGGATGCATTCTCCAATTTTTGGGTATAACACAAAGAAATACAAGGAATAAAAACTATAACAAAATTAGGAGGCACAAGTGCCATCGACTATAAAAATTAAAAGGATAGATAGGAGGCACAAGTGTCATCAACTAAAAAAACAATAAATATAAATATATAAGTAAGTTTTTTTTATGGGTGGTAGAACTGTCCCAAATTTTCTTTTATCTCTTTTTTCCTTTAGTTTTTATAGATATATATTTTTTTTATATTTTTGTATATATAGGTTTTTTTTAAGTGAAAAAATTAAAATAACTAGTAGAAGAATTTACTAACCTTGAGATAAATTTCGTTTCTTTTCTTGCAACTCCCTGGCAGTGGCGCCAAAAACTTGATAGACCCAAAACGGGTATGTTTTAAAAATTTATACTCGCAAGCGCATGAATCGTATATAGAATATAGTGTTCGTGTAAGCACGAGATCGAACCCAAAAGAGTTGTCTAAAATAAAAAAGAAAACTATTTTAAATCAAAAGTAATAAATTCTAACCTAGCTCTAAAGATTGATGAGATTTTTGTGACAATAAAATCTAATAAAAGACAATAATATAGAAATTAAAGACAATATATATTACTAAATTAATAATTGTAAACAAGATGGTAAAATAAGATTATTAAGGATTAGAATCTACAAAATATAAGTTTAATAATATTTATAAGTACATTGATTCCAAAGTTTTAGTGATAGTTAAAATAAATCAAACTATCATTTATTCAAATTAGATATTCTATTTAAGCGCACGTTTTTATAAAAATGTAGGATTTATCTTCACTTTTAAAATTATAATTTCAAAGTATTTAGTGTAAATCAATCTAATGAAATAGCAAATAAATCAATGAACATTATTTATAAGGCAAAACATAATATTTTTGTTCTAAGCATGGATGTGTACAATTTAATGACATATCTTACACAAAGAATATTATGTTTTTGCACTAATGAAGAACAAAGTGTAAATATGTGCTAACAATCCAAAATACTTGATATTTAAGATGAAAGAAAATATTTGAAGAAGAAAATCCATAAACTTTATTGCACAAAATGAAAAATCAACATACAACATAAATATTATCTAGTTACATATTGTTTCATCATCACCTTAATAATCTTAAAAAGATTAGAAACTCATAACTAGAATAGAAGTTACAAACATAAATAGGAAAATTTGGAGGATGAACCCCCAAATTTTTCCTCTAAAAACTCATAGAAAAATGACCAAAAAAAGAAGAAGAAGATGAAGAGAATGGAGAGGTCTTGAAAGTGTAGAACTTGTGGTATGGTAACCCCTCCTCCTCAATTGACACCCTCAAATCCCTTATTAATTAAATTAATAATAATAAGGCAAATATGAATAAATTATATGGTGTAATGATGATGTGTTGAGGTAAAATGTGTAGAAAAGTTTGGTAAAAATGTGGTATTTTTGGCAAAGGGGACAAGAGTACAAAAGCATTTTGTTGGGCTAAAAAAATGGAATAAAGCAGTTGGTTGTGACAGATGGGCCTAGGCGTGTAAGAGCTGGCTGAAGGAGAAGCTAGGGGGCTGAAGGCGTGTGGTCTTGGCTGGGGGTTCGGTTGGCGCAAGGGAAGCCAGGCGCTGGTGCTTGGAGGATTGGGCTGAGGCAGGTGGAGAGGCTGCTGAAGGGAGGTGGAAGTGTGGGCCTGGGCTGGCTTGCGGGCCTGGCTGAAGCTTAACGTGGCTGGTGGAGGGATTGATACAATGCAGGTGAATGAATTTCTGGTGGGCCAGCTGGTGGAGACGGGCCTTTGGACAAAAACACCACATCTCTTACTTTTCCTTGAAGAATACCACTTTTTCCTTAATTTTTCTTGCTTTCAAGAACTAATATAATACCACATAATTCCTACAAAATAAATATAAATTAAGTCATGATAAAATATTTTCAATTATAAAATAAACCATTAATTCTTTGAAAATATTAATTATAACTTAATTTATATTTAACATTTAAGTTCAATAATATAATATATTTTTTACCTCAAATTAAACTACAATAATTTAAATAATTAACTACACCATTTTACAACAAAATAACTATAAAAACACACAAAAATATATAAAATCAAAATAAACCCAATAAATTCAAAATTACTTAAAAACTTAATAAATCAATTAAAAACTCAAGAATTAAGCAACAATTAGCACATAAAAAGTGGTGAAATAACTCTATTTTGTAGAGTTATCACAAATATATACTCAAATTTTATAATTAAAGTATGGATTATACCTATAATGCCCTGGATAGCCAAAACCATTACACTATGTATTTTAAATAGTGCTGGACTTGCTAATCAAGTCGTTTGGATATAAACGTGTTACTAAGAATAATTAATGAATTAGGGTTAAAATATTTTGATCATAGGAATAGTTGTTTAAAAGTGTGAGTTTGTACATGGGATCCCAAAAATAGGTGTTTACAAAACATTTACAACTTTAAAAAATAATTACAACTTAAACTAGCCTAAGCGACAAAATTAAGTTTGGCTTTAGTCCATGTTGATCCTGTGGCCATGGCAGTCAAGCAGCTGCAAATGTACACGCCGCCACCAAAGTTCTCTAACTCATGGCTGGTCCAACTTTCCCTTTCCCTTACATGCACAACATAGCATCTGTGAGCCAAGACTCAACAAGAAAACTTAAATAAAAAAAATACAAATGAACAGCAGTATATAAACAATAAACTCAGATAATTCAACTCAAATATTAACAGGACATAAGCAATGTGCTAGGCAATAATAATTTGCTCAATCCAACACATAATTCAATCTCAGCATTCAATACAGTTAGTTAAGTGTAAATGACACTTCTGTTTATTTTAGTGACGTTCAGGCCCGGCGCCCTTAGGCCGAGTCCTCTAGTCTTATGGCTGACCCCGACACGCTTAGGCCTGGCTTCGTTCCGCACGCTTAACGTCAGCCACGAGTCCCTTAGGCTGGACTTCCATATCAAGTATAATCAAACAATTAGATCGCATAAAACACAATCAGTTGTAGCATAAACAAGCATGCCTAACCAGATATATTCAAATATAGATATAATCATAATCATATTCCCTAACAGGGGTCTGAGCCCTGATCACGACCAGGGTACAATTTTCTTACCTTTGGTCCAAGCGCAAGCAAACACGACTCCCAAGAACGATCCTCTCCCGAGCCCTAGTGGTAACCTAGTCACAACCCACAAATAACGTTCTCGTTACCATTCGATTCCATAAGTAAACCCCAGGACTAATCTCGTGCTCTCGAGACTTCCAATTTCCCCACACGGGGTGGTGAAATCGTCCCCCGAGCCCCGAGGCCTATGCCCTAAAATTTACAAAACTAAGGCCCCTGAAAATGGCCTAGCACCGCGGCACATCCTATCAGGCGCTGCAACCCTCAGCCAGAGCCACCTTGCCCTGGACCACCCCAGCGCCGTTGCTCGGAAGAACAGCGCCGCGACGCCCTTGTGCGAACCTAGAAAACTGGGTTTTTCCACCATTTTTGCCCGAGCCAAAACTCCAAATTATCATCCCAAACTTGCACCAAGGTCCCAAATGAGTCCAAGACTCTCAATAACGCAACATAAGCAGTATAAACACCTCTAAAACCAAACCAAATCTCTAACCCAAATCAAAACCCAACCATAGCTTAAAACTTTGCTAAAACTTAAACCACTGCAAGAATTCATCAGAAAAATAGAGCATAACCTTACCTCAATGAAGAATCATGCCCCTGTGATACTGTTAATCACTTCCTAGCTTCAATTCTCTTCAAGTCCCAAGCCTTTTCTTAACCCAAATCAAAATCCAGCCATTAGCTAAAAACTTAACCTAAATTAAAATCACAGCAGAAATCCACCAAAACCAGAGCAAAGACCTTATCTTAACAGAGAATTTTGACCCCCAAGCTGTCCCATTTCAATCTTAGCTTTAATCCTCAATCCACAACCTCATTTGTCAAGCCTTCCTCCTCAAAATCCTAAGACTTCCCCCAAACTTCAAGAGAGAGAGAGAGAGAGAGAGAGAGAGTAACTGAGAGAGTGTTTTGGTGTTTTTCTCCTTTGTTCTGAAAGGTTCCAAGTGACTAAGTCACTCCGGCTGGGTAAATGACCAAGCTACCCCTTGCTAGACCTTTACTCCCCAAATGCCCTTAAGGACAAATCCATCATTTGCCACATTTCCCACTAATCTTCAAGTAGTCCTATAAATTCCCAATTAATCCCGACGTGCCCAAATAATCACCAAATAACTACCTGTTACTCGATAAATCCCGAATACGCACTAAGTTTCCAAAAATACCCCTAGGCTCACTTCGAGCTGGGTATTTGACTCTATTGTGACTTTTCCGATAACCTGCTCACTAGGATCGCTTGGAGCCTATTATTGCAAATATATCCACATAATAATGTGGCCTCAATCACATAACACATTTAGTCACATTTATACCCTCAATGGGTCAAAATTACAAATATGCCCTTATTAACAAGAACGGGTCCACATGCATATTTAATACATATAAACATGCACATATATTCATATTACCATATAAATCATGTATGCCACATAGTCACACATTTATTCAATTAATTCCACATACATAATCCAATTATGTCCTCCCAACACACTAATCAAGACACTAAGCCTTATTAGCAAATTTGGGACGTTACAATTATCCCCTCCTACTGAAAATTTCGTCCTTAAAATTTACTTAAATAAGTCGAGATGCTGATCCTGTATAACTGACTCTAGCTCCCAGGTCGTTTCCTCGACCTTGCTATTTCTTCACAAAACTTTAACTAGAGGAATCGTCTTGTTCCTTAGAACCTTGTCTTTTCTATCTAGGATCTAAACTACTTGTTCCTCATAAGAAAAATTCGTCTGTAGCCCCAAATCCTCATATCCCAATGCATGGGTCGTATCTGACACATACTTCCGAAGCATTGAGATGTGAAACACATCATGAACTCCTGATAATGACGGGGGCAGCGCCAACCTATAGGCCACTTGCCCGATCCTCTCCAGGATCTTGAAAGGTCCTACAAACCTAGGGCTCAACTTGCCCTTCTTTTCAAACCTCTTTATTCCCCGTAGTGGCAAAACTCACAGAAATACGTGGTCCCGTACTTGGAACTCCATGTCGCTACGCTTAGGATCAGCGTAGCTTTTCTGTCTACTCTGTGAGGCAATCATTCAAGATCGAATCTTCTCAATAGCCTCATTGGTCCTCTAAACTATCTCTGGACCCAAATGTTTCCTTTCTCCCATCTCATCCCAATGAATGGGTGACCTACACTTCCTTCCATACACCATCTCGTATGGAGCTACTCCAATCGTTGATTGATAAATCTTATTGTATGAAAATTCAATCAATGGGAGATACTTACTCCAAGATCCCTCAAAGTATAACACACATGCTCTAAGCATGTCCTCCAATATCTGAATCGTCCTCTCAGACTACCCGTTTTTTCTGAGGATGAAAGGTTGTACCGAACTTCAATTGAGTCCCCATAGCCTTCTGTAAGCTACCCCAAAGGTTGGAGGTAAAAATGGGATCCCGGTCCGACACTATAGATTTCGGAACCCCATGGACACACACAATCTCCATCACATATAGCTCCGCATACTGGTCCACAATATAGTTTGTCCTCAACGGTAGAAAATGAGCTGACTTGATATATCTGTCCACTATCACCCATACCGAGTCATGTTGCCCCACTTTCCTGGGCAAACCTCCTGCAAAGTCCATAGGAATTTCTTCCCACTTCTACTCGGGAATACGTAAAGGCTGTAACAACCCCGTTGGTCGCTGGTGTTCAACCTTCACTTGTTGATAGGTTAAACACTTCGCTACTTAGTCGACCACGTTCTTCTTCATCCCAGGCCACCAATACAACGACCTTAGATCCTGATACATCTTCGTGGTGCCTGGATGTAATGAATGTGATGTGGTATGAGATTCATCAAGGATATCTTGCCTAATATCCATGACCATCGGAACACAAATCAATCCTTGTGTCTCAGCAAACCCATCCTGAAACAGAATAGTCCTTAACTACTCTAGCTAAGACATCCTCTCTAAGCTTCATCATCTGTGTATCACTCATCTGACCCTCTTTTATTTTCTCCAAGAGGATGGATTGCAAAGTAATGTTGGCCAATTGGCCCACTACTAATTCTATCTTGGCTCTGGTCATGTCTTCTGCCAATTCCTTAGATATTTGCTTTGAACTGAACAACTGTCCTAGGCCCCTCCGACTCAAAGTGTCCGCCACCACATTGGATTTCCTTGGATGATAGAGGATTTCACAGTCATAATCCTTTACCAACTCTAGCCAACGTCTCTGTATCATGTTTAGGTCCTTCTGGGTGAAGAAATACTCAAGCTCTTATGATTAGTGTATATCTCGCACCTCTCTCTGTACAGGTAGTGTCACCACACTTTTAGTGCAAATACCACTGCGCTAACTCCAAATCATGAGTAAGGTACCCCTGCTCATACTCCTTTAGCTATCGCGATGCTTAGGCAATGACCTTCCCACTCTACATCAACACATATCCTAATCCCAGTCTTGATGCATCACAATATACCACAAACTTATCCCCGTTTGAAGGAAGGCTCAGCACTAGAGCAGTGATCAATCTTCGCTTTAGTTCCTGGAAACTACTCTCACATCTTTCTGGCCAGACGAACTTCAGATTCTTCTGCATCAACTCCATCAATGGTGTGGCGATCTTTGAAAATCCTTTCACGAATCGCCTGTAATACCTCACCAACCCAAGGAAACTCCTAACTTCCAAGGCGTTCCTTAGCCTTGGCCAATCCCTAACTGCTTCAATCTTGGCTGAATCCATCTTAATCCCGTCTCCATTAACAATGTGACCAAGGAATGTCACATGTGGTAACTAAAAATCACACTTCTTAAACTTGTTGTACAATCGATGTTCCCTCAATCTCTGCAAAACCAACCAGAGATGCTGCTCATGCTCTGCCTCTGAACGAGAGTAAACTAGGATGTCATCAATGAAGAAAATTATGAACTGATCTAGATAATCCTTGAACACACTGTTCATCAGATCCATGAATGCTGTTGGGGCATTGGTCAACCCAAATGACATGACCAGGAACTCATAATGACCGCACCTCATGCGGAAGGCCGTCTTCGGGATATCTTCATCCGTGATCCTCAACTAATGATAACCAGATCGAAGATCAATATTCGAGAATACGTCTTACCCTGCAACTAATCAAAGATGCCGTTTATCCTCGGTACTAGGTACTTGTTCAACTCCCTGTAGTTTATACACATCCTCAGGGTCCCATCCTTCTTCTTCACAAATAAAACCGGAGCACCCCATAGTGAGAAGTTAGGCTTGATAAATCCCAGGTCCAATAACTCCTGCAACTGTACCTTCAACTCCTTCAGTTCTGCCGGAGCCATTCTATATGGTGCCCTCGACACTGGTTCTATACTTGGCGCTAACTAAATGATGAACTCGATCTCCTGGTGTGGTGGTAGTCTCGGTAAGTCCTCAGGGAACACATCCAAGAACTCACATACCAATCTGGTGTCCCATGGTCCCACTGGCATGACCCTAGTGGTGTCCACCACACTAGCTAGGAACCCTATACAACCTCCTTGTAATAGGTCTCTAGCCCTCAACGCTGATATAGTAGAAATGTGAGGTCCATGCACAGTACCAACAAAAACAAAGGGGTCTTCACCCTAAGGCTCAAATGTCACCATCTTCTTCTTGCAGTCTATAGTCGCCCCATACCTGACTAACCAATCCATCTCCAAAATCATGTCAAAGTCATCCATACCCAATTCGATCAAGTCCACTGATAGTTCCATGTTGTCCACCATCACTGTCAATGACCTAACCCATCTCCTAGAAACTACCAGCTCCCCTGTAGGTAATAAAGTCCCAAACCCCGAAGTATAATAATCACAAGGCCTACACAATCTATCAATCATTTGCTAGAAATAAATGAATGTGTAGCACCAATCAATCAATACAGTATATGAAGTGCCAGTGCTAGAAAACTGACCTGTCACCACCGAGGGACTAGCCTCAACCTCTGCCTGAGTCAAGACGAACACTCGAGCTAGAGTTAAGTTGTGCGCCTTCCTTGGTTCTTTCTTCTTCAAAGTCGGGCAATCTTTCTTAAGATGCCCAATCACCCCGCACAAGTAACATACTTTTGCCCGACATTTTCCTAGATAGCGCTTATTGCACTGAGCACACTTCGGGTGACTTCTCCATGCCTCACTGTCGCCCTGGACACCCTAGCCCCTTCTAGCAGGACCAGTAGTGGTCGAGGTGTCAGGGGTCTTCCTCTTGTGATCACTGGGGCCTCCGCCTTTACCAGATCCCACAAATGGAGGCACTGCCCTCCGAACATCTCGTCTTACAGCGCTCACCCTCCATATCTTGTTTTCTGCCTCCTCAGCTGTATGGGCCTTCTAAACCTCTTCGGAATAAGTAGTCTCCCCAGGTACTGAAGTAATCCGCACATCTTGGGCTATCATAACATTCATCCCCCGGACAAACCTGTCTTGCCTGGCTGCATCTGTAGGCACTAGATCAGGTGCAAACTTCGCCAATCTATCAAATTTCAGGGCGTACTCAGTAATTGTGATGCTGACCTGTACCAAACTGGTGAACTCGTTCACCTTCACCGCCCTAACGACACTACTATAGTACTTCTGGTTGAACAAGTCTCTCAACTCATCCCAACCATGATAAAAATGTAGGATCTTGGAATTTAAATCTAGATGCATGCTTCCTATTATTTTTCCAAACACATAATTGAAACATAGAATAAATGACGTACATATGAACATCAGATTCATAAATTAACATAAACACAAAGATGTAGAAACTTACGAATACGCAGCGGAACTAGAACAACTCCATCCTTCAATCTCTCTAATCCTTGATTCCTTTCTATAGCAGAGTATTATCAAGAGATTAAACAAGATCAGCGACACAGTCTTCCTCACCAAGCCTTTGATCAACCTAGAACTAGTGTGGGATGGTTCTCAATACATGAGATAGAGATCTTGAAGAGAAGAAGAAGAAGAGAGAGTGGCTTATAAAGGTTAGACTGTCTAGGTTTTCACTTACCAATCAACTGAAGCTCACTTCCTTATGAGAACCCTAGATATCATATTCCTTATATAGGCAACTTAATGGGCTTTTATTTAAATTTAAATTAATTAAAAATAATAAAAATAAAAGCCTTGGGCTGCAATAAATGGACTTGGGCCCAATACTTTTATTTTGAATTTAAATTCCAATTGGGCCTAAATTCAAAACTTTTTATTTATTTTTTAATTAATTAATTAATTAAATCCTTATTCAAATTAAGTAATTATAATTTGAAACTTGATTTAAATTTATTTATTTATATTGACACTAATTTATCAATATTAATAAATTTACCAAAAGATTCTCTTTTATGCTCTAAATCTCATATCTTTGTAAATTTTCCAAAATTGACCTAGTCAACTTTTAAAAATCCTAATTGATAATTAAATCAATTAATTGAAACATTCTAGATGATTTACTCAAAGATGATGCGGGGACCATGGATCCATGGAATCAAGCTCCAATAAGTTACCATGAATTTATTTACGAATAATTTCACTACCTTATTAATTCCTCGTGACTCAACTATAGACTCAGAATTGAACTCTTGAATTCATAGAATGTATTTTCCAAACCATAAATACATTATCCATTGTTATAACCATTACAGTTAGTCAATCCTCAATTGATGCCTTACTAATGAGCTGGGTGAAAATTACCGTTTTACCCCTTGTAGAGGGGATTTCCTACAATTGATTAGACGGGCACCAGCAACCTGTCAAGAACAAAGAGAAGAGAGATGAGAGTTCAATTGGGAGCACCGGTGGGGTGTCAGCCAAAGGGACTCCGACGCTCAAGTTAATCCGGTTGTAATGAGAGCTAATAGAAAGCAATAAAATTACGATATAAATAATCGAAATAATGATGGATGGAAGAGTCGTAAAATGGTCAGAGTGACGGTGGCGATGACGGAGGAGCCGAGCGACTAGGTGAGGTCCAATCAGGCTGACTAACTAGTCTTGCTTGACTGGATCGCTAAGAAATAGAGTAGCCTTTGTTTCAATTAGAGAGTAAAGAAAGTCCAGTGATTATCTGATGCCCTTTCTCAACCCCTGGTGGTCTTATTTATTGTCCTCCTTTTCGTTCCGTTCTCCTCCGTCTTTCTGATTCGTTTGACTCGCTCCAAGTGGTTTCTCTCCGGAATATTCTCGGCAAATGTGGTGGGAGCCTTGACTGTTTCAAGGTCCCTGGCTGACTGAGCGTATCCGGGTTCATGTTCGGGTATGGTTTTGGGCATTTGGATAGTACATTGTATATGCGAGCCCATTTACATGGGTTTGGGCCTTATTGGCTAATTAGGCTAGCTTATTGGGCTGAGTGATTGCTTGTTGGATTCTTTTTTATCAAGCAGACTGATTTTTCCCACTACAGTTTGTCCCTCACTCTTTGGTATAGAATTCGTTCTTTATCAAAGAGTAAAAAATAAATTAATTCTATCGTGATTTATCCAACTTCCCCATGGTTAGAGAAAATTATTAGAGTATGCCTTGACTCTATTTACCCCTCTATTTACCCCGAAAGGTATACACGATTTACTTGCGGCCAAGTGATGCGCACCTACGCATCTGGCCGAGTGATGGGCACCTACGCATCCGGCTGTCTGAGTGGCCTGTGGATGCGCGTGGGCCTGGTTGGCCGAGTGTGGCGCACCTGCGCACCCGGCCATCTGAGTGGCCTGCAGACGACCGCGTGCCTATTTGGCCGACTGGCTGGTTGGGCCGAATGGCCTACTGGCTGAGTGGTCCACGGGGTAGCCCTGAGGTATGGCCGAGTGGGTCACATGTTGGTCGACTGAATGGGCTGCACGAGCCGAGTGTTCCTTTGGGAAGGCCGAGTGCTTCGCCGGGATGGCCGAGTGCTCCTCCGGGATGACCGAGTGCTTCGCTGGGATGGCCGAGTGCTTTGTGTGCTTAGGCCGAGTGCTTCGCCGGGATGGCCGAGTGCTCCTCCGGGAGGTCGAGTGCTTCGTGTGCTTGGGCCAAGTGGCCTGCCGATGAGGTAGTGTGCTTGGGGGAGATGGCCGAGTGGGCCTAGTGCTCTTCCGGGATGGTCGAGTGGCCTACTCCATGTGAATTTTCATTTGTCTATGAGACTTTAAGTGTTACCTAGGTGAAGTTAAAGCCCTTTTTGGTAGGGCCACCTGATGGTTGACACTTAGCACTCATCTGGTGGATTTGTGTGCCTATATAAGGGTAGTTTGTTTTTACCCTTGCATTCATTTGAGGAAGGCTTGGAGGGGAGGTGCAAGGTGTGGAGTGGAAGAGCTTTTCAAGAGGTAAGTTTTCTCCTTTTTGTTTTCCTTTGAATGTTCTTATGCATGTTCTTCATGTTATTCATGCTAGGTTAGGTAATTTCAGCTGTTATTTTTGTTTGATCCTGTAGATTTTCCATTTGTGTTTGATCTGATTGCAATGGTGGCAATTGAATTTCTGTTGTTTATTCATTTTGGATTTGCGTATGTCTGATTCATGTGTTTCTGCTCCTTGAGCCGAGTGGTCTGTCTGACTGATTAGTAAAGACTCACAGGCTGACTGCTGTCTAACTGAATACTTTGTAATTTGATTTGGTATAATAGTCTGTTTTGCCTTGTTTTATCGTATGTTTTTGATGTTAGGTCCGTCTGACTGATTGATGAGTCGTCCAGTGTTTCTTAATTGCGTATCTAGCTAAATGTTCTTCATGTCTTTTTTGTGTTCCTTAAGGCTTAGCTGTTGTTTTGCTTTAGGTGATCAGCTCATTATGTCTACAAGTAGGTGTGATAGTCATGCTGATTCAGCCATTCGATTGTCTTGTTCGTTTAGTGAAGAAGATTTTAGTTCTCACTTTCAAAGTTCTGATGAGATGGTTGATTGCAACCGAATTACAGTAGTAGAATTGGGGGGTCGTCCTTTAGGTGATGTTACTGGAAGGGGAATAGATTCTAACGAACCTATTGATGGTGGTATGTCGGGTTCTGGTAGTATGCTTAGTTCCAATCCTAGGTCTTCGATACGTTTAGGTGAGTTTCCCTATCTTCGTCGTCATTATGAGATTCTTGATACCATCAGTCTGCATGCTCCTGCTAAGGTGGAGCGGCCTGACTGGCACTTACTTGGTTGGGTGTGTCTGTATGAACTTCCCTTCCAGGAAGGATTTTGGTTTCCTATCCCCCGATTAGTGGTTGAGTTGTGTGAATACCATGAGATTTCGCCCGGACAATTAATGCCAAATTCATGGCGGATTTTGATGTCTCTCGAAGTCCTCTGTGAAAGGCACAACATAACACTTGGGTGGCTGACTTGTTGAGAGCTTACTATTTGAAGGCACATCTATATGACAATGGTAGGTACCAGTTAACGACCAGGGGGAAGGACCCTCCTCTAATTATTAGTTTGAAGAGTGGAGATAAGAGGTGGAAGGACCGTTACTTCTTCGTCCCTTTCATCTCGTTGGGGTTACCTGCTGATAGTAGGATACCTTGTTCATGGTCTCCTGCATGCGAGTCTTTTATGCTTGCCTACTAATCCGTTTCTTTGCATATACTTGTTGTTGTTTTTATTTTATTTATTATTATTATTATTTTTTTGTGCTGATACTTCTATTATTTTGCAGGTAGGCTTCGAGTTGAGTACCTTTGGGATTCAAGGGAGTCTTCTGGTCGGCTTAAGAGTATTCTTGCTATTCCTGAGGTGGAGCGTGAGTGGAGTGATTTGTTGTCCGAATCGAGTCTCCGTCAGAGTTCTTTGTGGCGCTCTGTTGAAAAACTCCCTGAAGGTATACCTCTTCTACAGAGTCCTGATAATCCGCGTATTGTGTTTATCAAGAGAAGTTTAGAAGTCTTGGGATATACTCCCAATTTGTTGACTGGATTGACGACAAGTGAGCGGTTGTTTGCAGACATAGCTATGTCCCGACCCTTTACACTTCCTCTAACCGGTTCCAATGCCTTGGAACGTTTGCATCAAGCAAAGAAATCGTCCGTTGGGAGCTCAGAAGCTGGTAGAGAGGTCGTCGTGCCTCCTGCTGATCCTCCTGTTTTGACGCGGAGTCAGATGAGAAAAAAGAAGAAGGCTGTGCAGGATGATTCTTCTGACCCGTTTAGCGACACCGTTGCCCTTTCGTTCCCCTCCAATGCTGCTGCTTATAGTGAGATTGGGCCTCACTTAGGAGAGATTGATAAGCTGTTGTGGCCCGAAGATGATCACAGAATGGAGCAAGTTGGTACGGATGGGTCAGTTGACACCACTGTTTCCCATTTGTTCCAGGTACAGAGATTTCATTTAGTTTTGTTTGTGCCGACTAGTTGATTTCTCCTGTTGTCTTACATTTTTATTTTTATGTGTCAGGGTTTGCAAGGGGTCATTTGGCTAAAGAAGAAAATCAAGTCCTTAACGGCAACTCTAAAGGAAGTAAGAGGTCAAAGAAATGATCTTCGGGGTGAAGTTGGTCGGCTGAAAGATTCCAAGAGGGAGTCTGATCAACTTATAGCTGACTTAAAGATTCAACTAGAATCCAAGGAAGCTGATGTCGAGAAGCTGAGAGTGACTCTTGGTCAAGTTGATGTTTTGAAAGCCGAGGTTGCTTCGTTGGAGAATCGGATGTTAGTGATTGGGCTGGAGGCTGAGATCCAATGCCGTGGTGTAATGTCCAGTGAGTTTTGGGATGGTAAGACTGATAGCTGGGATGTTCCTAAATACATTGCAGATCTTGAGGAATTGGAGAGGAAGAGGGCTGAAGAGACGACCCGGGCCGAAGAGTTAGCCACTTCTTTTGGCATCATGGTTACTAATGATCTGGTTGTGGATGACTGATTCCTCTTCTATTCGTGTTCACTGTTAGGGGATGACTGAGTTTGTCTCGCCTTTTCTATTTGTTGTATGAACTTTTTTCTTATGTAGTATTGTATCCTGATCTAACTAACCTATTTTTGTTGTATTCTGGATGGTTGTAGCTTGTGTTAGTGTTCTTTAAGTTGTAGCTTGTGTTAGGTTCTTTAAGCTGTAGCTTGTGTTAGTGTTCTTTAAGTTGTTGTATCGAATGCCGGTTGGCTGAATGACTTATGGAGTATTAGTATCTTATTCCCCCAATCTAAGTATAAAGTTACTTAGTCAATTTGTACTTAGATTTGTTATTGAACTGTTCGTAGTATATGTAAAAAAAAATGGTTGTGATAGGGGGCTGCGCTCCATGGAGCTGCCTACATACCCTTTGTAGGGATCAAGCCCAAATGTAGTTATGAAACTTCCTGCATTACAGTGTCAGTATGCTGCTCGAATGAAGATCTTGTGAGATTACTGATGAAAGAAAATGAAAGGAGACTAGGTTAAGTTAAGGGTGATACTATCTCAAGTGGATAGCATTCCAGCTGTTGTTGATATCGCATCCGTCTTTAGTTTGTAGCTTGTATGCTCCATGTCCGACTACCTTTGTGATGAGGTAGGGACCTTCCCATGTCGGGGCGAGCTTACCTGCTCCGGCTTCCCTAATGTTCTGGAAGACTCTTTGTAGTACCCAATCTCCTACTTTGAATGTCTGAGTGCGGATGTTCTTGTTGTAATATCTGGCTATGCTTTGTTGATAGGCTGAGATTCTTAAGACTGCTTTGTCCCTTTTTTCGTCAATGGTGTCGAGTTCATGGCTCATGTTTTCCCAATTTACTTTGTCTGTCGTCAGCTCATATCTGGCTGTTGGAACTTCACTCTCGGTAGGGATGACTGCCTCCATCCCGTAAGCTAATGAGAAAGGTGTTTCTCCCGTCGAAGTCCTGGTTGTGGTTCGGTAGGACCAAAGGACTCCTGGCAACTCGTCATCCCATCTTCCCTTAGCTTTTTTCAAGGCACTTCTTGATGTTGTTCATGATAGTCTTGTTGGATGACTCTGCTTGTCCATTTTCTTGGGGATACCTTGGTGTGGAGAAGCTGAGCTTGATGTTCCAGAATTTGCAGAAGTCTTGGAAGTCGAAACTGATGAATTGAGAGCCATTGTCTGTCACGATTTCTTTTGGTACTCCGTACCTACAGATCACATTCTTCCAAATGAAACCCTTTACTTCTTTGTCTCGAACTTGGTGGAATGAGTCTGCTTCGATCCACTTGCTGAAGTAGTCGGTCACTGCAAGCATGTACATCTTCTGTCCTGGTGCAGTTGGAAGATTGCCTACTATATCCATCCCCCAATTCATGAATGGCCAAGGGGATGTGATTAAGATGAGACGCTCCAGAGGTTAGTGGGATATTTGAGCAAACCGTTGGCATTTGTCGCATCGTCTTGGATAGTCAGAGGAATCAACTCGCATAGTTGGCCAGTAGTAGCCTTGTGTTAGGGCACGGTGCGCCAAGCTTCGTCCTCCAGAGTGGTTGCCGCACTCTCCTTCATGCAATTCAGCCAGTACGTATTTGGCCTCTGCAGGGTTAATGCATTTCAAATATGGACCAGAAAATGAACGTTTATAGAGTTTACCTCGTATAATAGTGAAGTGGGCTGACTGAGCCTTGACCCGACGTGCTTCGTTCTTATCTTCGGGAAGTATGTCCTGTTCCAAGTACTCGACTATTGGAGTCATCCATGTTCGGTTGTTGGAGATGTCACTAACTTGCTCTTCTTCATCTTTCCAGATAGCTGGCCATTGGAGATATACCACAGGTATTGTCTTGGGGTCAGTTGTTTGGATGGAGGATCCAAGGTTTGCTAATGCATATGCATGACTGTTCTCCCCTCTTGGTACTTGGTTGATAGTGAATTCATCGAAGACTGACTGCAACTCTTTAGCCTTGTTGAGGTAGGCTGTCATTTTGTTATCCTGGGCCTGATAGCTACCTTGCATTTGGTTGACTACCAATTGAGAATCACTGAAGACCACGATCATTTTTACTGCCATGTCTTTGGCTAGTCCGAGTCCAGCTATCATTGCTTCGTATTCAGCTTCATTGTTGGTAGCTTTGAACCCGCATCGGACTGCTTGTTCGATTACGTCACCTTGGGGTGAAGTCAGGACGAGTCCGAGTCCACTTCCTCTAGTGTTACTTGAGCCGTCTACTTGCAACTTCCAGATTCCGGCTGACTGTCCCTCGGTCAGACAGCAAAGTTCTCTTTCTACCTGCACATGCATGTTAGGTGTAAAATCTGCAATGAAGTCAGCTAATACCTGAAATTTGAGGGAAGTTCGTGGCTTGTATGTTACTTCGTACTCGCTGAGCTTTACCGCCCACTTGGTCAGTCTGCCTGACAGTTCCGGTTAATGGAGGATTATTTTGAGTGGGAAGGTGGTCAAGACCGTTATTTGATGGCACTGGAAGTATGGGCGTAGCTTCCTTGCTGCGTGGATGAGTGCTAGTGTAAGCTTCTCCAGCTGGCTATATCGGGTTTTTGCATTAAGCAAAGCTTTGCTTACACAGTAGACTGGAGACTGCTTGCCTTCCTCTTCCTAGACTAGGACTGCGCTAACTGCTGTCTCAGATACTGCTAGATAGATGAATAATGTCTCATTGTCTTTTGGCTTTGAGAGGAGAGGCGAGCTGGTCAGGTACTGTTTTAGTTGGGCTAGTGCCTCTTCACATTCAGCTGTCCACTCAAAGGTTTTTGATTTCCTTAGTGTGTTGAAGAAGAGGTGACATCATTCTGAAAACTTTGAGATGAATCGGCTGAGTGCTGCAATGCGTCCAGTTAATTTCTGTACGTCTTTTATGCACATTGGGGAAGGAATCCTTTGGATTGACTCTATCTGTGCTGGGTTTGCCTCAATTCCCCTTTGGGTTACTAGGTAACCAAGGAACTTTCCTGCAGTCACACCAAAAGAACATTTAGTTGGATTCAGTTTCATATTATATTTCCTAAGAATGTCAAAAGGTTGTTTTAAATGGCTGATATGGTCCTTTGCAATGAGGGATTTGATGAGCATATCGTCAATGTAGACTTCCATCGTCTTCCCCAGCAAGCCGATAAACAACTTATTGACTAGTCTCTGATATGTTGCTCCTGCGTTCTTCAATCCGAATGGCATGACCTTGTAGCAGAATATGCCTAAGTTGGTCATGAAGGCTGTCTTTTCCTGGTCGTCTGGATGCATCAGGATCTGGTTGTATCCTGAGTATGCGTCCATGAAGCTTAGGAGTTCATGACCGGCTGTGGCGTCTACTAGCATGTCTATGTGTGGTAATGGGAATGAGTCCTTTGGACACGCCTTGTTGAGGTCTGTGAAGTCAATGCAAACTCGCCATTTGCCATTCTTTTTTTTTACGATGACTACGTTAGTCAACCAGTCAGGATAATGCACCTCCTTCACGAACCCATTATCAATAAGCTTTTGAACTTCTCCGTTAATGGCTTTGTTCCTTTCAGGGGCAAATTTTCTTCTTTTTTTCTTCCTTGGTGGGTAGTCTGGATCAACCTGAAATTTATGGACAATGACTTCGGGGTCAATTCCAGTCATGTCCGCATGGGACCAAGCAAAACAATCATAATGGGCAGATAAAAAATCAATGAGTTTAGTTCTGATGTCAGGGTCCGATCGTGATCTGATTTGGACTTTGTGATCTGGGAAGTCCGGATGTATCTGGATTTCGTCTGTCTCCTCCATGTCTGGTTGGTTCATCTGGGAGTCAGTCAGTCTGTCTTCCTGTAATTGCTATAACTGAGCTGGTTTGGCCTTCATGGTAGTCTGGTAACATGCTCTCGAATCTTTCTGTTGGCCTTTAATTTCTTTTACTCCCCATTTAGTTGGGAACCTTAGGACTTGGTGGTATGTTGAAGGGACTGCCTCCATTTCATGTATCCATGGTCGACCTAGTATCACGTTGTAAGCAGACGGAGAGTCTACTACCAGGAATCTTGTGCACAGATTGATTCCTTCGGCATAGACATGTAGCTCGATCTCTCCTAGTGTGTTCTTTTGTTCTCCACTGAAACCGATGAGGATTGTAGTCTTCTTTATGATCTTTAATTCATCTATCCCCATTTCCCTGAGAGCACTTAAAAATAAAATGTTAGCTGAACTGCCATTATCAATAAGTATACGTTTAGTAAGATAATTAGCAATGTAAAGCGCAATGACAAGAGCATCATGATGTGGGTTGAGGAGTCTGGTTGACTCTGTTGTTGAGAAACTGATGGTTTGAGCTGGTAGGTTGATGGTATTCTTCTTTGTCTCACTGGACTCTCCTTTAATCCAGTTGGTCTGCCTGGCATATCTTTTGGCTGTTGAATGGGTGACTCCGCTTACCTCAGAACCACCAGTTATTACGTTCACTGTCTGTTCATGAGTAGGTGGCTTCGGCGGGGTTACTTCTCTTCGGACGACTGACCTGTCTGCCTCCTGCTGCAATGTTCTTTTGCCTTTGTCTGTGAGTAAGTCAGTCAGGTGACCACGTCTTAATAGGTTGGATACTTCGAGTCTTAAGGCAATGCACTCATTCGTTCGGTGACCGTGGTCATTGTGGAATTCACACCATTTTTCTTTGTCTCGCTAGTTAGACAGAGTCCTCATCCTTTCCGGCCATTTCACTTTGTCTCCGAGTCCTTTCAGTACGCCAACGACTTCGGCTGGTGAAATTGAAAGATTGTATTCTGGTATCTTTGGTCCATCTCGCAGACCTGTCTCGGACGACTGGTTGTACTCCCTCCTTCTGTTCTCTAATCTGTTGGGATATGGGTATGGCTCGGATCATCTATCACTCTGCCGTCTGCCTGCCCTTCAGTCTCTTCGAGTGTCTTTCCTTGGAGAAGAGTGATAATAGTTAGCTTCATCCTCCTCCCATTTGATTTGTGCCCAGACTTTGGCGAGAACATCTTCCATCGTCTTGCAAGGATACTTGGTAAGTTCTTTGTATAGGTCTGAGTCGTAGCGGAGTCCTTTGCGGAAGGCTGAGATGGCTGTGTCCTGATTACAATGGGTTATAGAAACCTTCTCTTTGTTGAAGCAGCCTACGTACTCTCGTAAGGGCTCACCCCGTCGTTGAGCTATGATGTAGAGGTCTTCTGCAGACTTTTCAAGTTTCCTGCTACTAGCAAATTGCTCAACAAAAGTGTCAGTCAATTGTGCAAATGTAGAAATAGAATTATTAGGTAAATTAGTATACCACTGAAGGGCTGGTCCAATCAGACTAGAACCAAACCCCTTACACATGCATGCTTCCCTCATATTGCGTGGGATGGCAACGGTGAACATCCTCTGCCTATACTGTGCGATGTGATCATTCGGGTCAGACGTCTCGTCAAACATCTTCATATTTGGGAAGTTGAACTTCTTTGGAATTTCCACTAGTGCAATGTCGTCTATGAATGGAGAGTCTGCATAACAGCTTGCTGCACTCTTCTTAATCGGAGCCGGCATCCTAGGAATCCGTTGAATGAGCGCCTCCATCTCAGCTAAATTTCGAGCCAACTCGGGATCTTGGATTGGAAATGAGCTTGTGGTTGCTTGGTGGATTGGCTCGCTCATGACTGGGTGATTCAATCTGATTGTCTGTTGCTAAGGTATATTCTGACCAGCTCCAATGATTGTCTGGCTGGCTCCAAAGGTAGGCTGACTAGCACTTGGAACCTGCTGCTGTCCGGGTCCAGTGGCTGGCTGACTGGCTCCTGGAATCTGTTGCTGTCCAGCTGCACCGGCTGGCTGGCTGACTCCAGGAATTTGCTGTGATCCGAGCGCAAATGAATGTCCATGTTCAGTCATGGTTACCTGTTCGCCTATATTGACAACATAATTTTGAATGTTAGACATGGTGGGTGGAGTTTGATAATTCCTTACCGAGGGTGATGGAACTGTCTAATTCGGTCCATCACTGTTAGAGATAGGAGTAAGGTCTCCCCGAGGTTGCATAGGGCTGACTGGGCCTCAGAAGTGGGATGGCTGAGCCTCGATGGCTTGAGAGGATATGGCCTCCATTGGTACGAGCAAGTCAGCATTCTCAGCTTCGAGCCTCCTCATTTTCTCGCGTTCTTCATTCATTTGGGCAGTAAGAGCAGCGAGTTGAGTAGACAGATCGGGTGTCTCAGTCACGTCTGACATGGCTCTCAAGTGAACTTCTTGATCTCTTTGTCGATCGTATGATTGCTAGGGCCCCACGGTGGGCGCCAAATTGTAGAGGGGATTTCCTACAATTGATTAGACGAGCACCAGCAACCTGTCAAGAACAAAGAGAAGAGAGACGAGAGTTCAATTGGGAGCACCGGTGGGGTGTCAGCCAAAGGGACTCCGACGCTGAAGTTAGTCGGGTTGTAATGAGAGCTAATAGAAAACAATAAAATTACGATATAAATAATCGAAATAATGATGGATGGAAGAGTCGTAAAATGGTCAGAGTGACGGTGGCGATGACGGAGGAGCCGAGCGACTAGGTCAGGTCCAATCAGGCTGACTAACTAGTCTTTCTTGACTGGATCGCTCAGAAATAGAGTAGCCTTTGTTTCAATTAGAGAGTAAAGAAAGTCCAGTGATTATCTGATGCCCTTTCTCAACTCTGGTGGTCTTATTTATTGTCCTCCTTTTCGTTCCGTTCTCCTCCGTCTTTCTAATTCGTTTGACTCGCTCCAAGTGGTTTCTCTCCGGAATATTCTCGGCGAATGTGGTGGGAGCCTTGACTGTTTCAAGGTCCCTGGCTGACTGAGCGTATCCAGGTTCATGTTCGGGTATGGTTTTGGGCATTTGGATAGTACATTGTATATGCGAGCCCATTTACATGGGTTTAGGCCTTATTGGCTAATTAGGCTAGCTTATTGGGCTGAGTGATTACTTGTTGGATTCTTTTTTATCAACCAGACTGATTTTTCCCACTACACCCCTCATCAATATTTTATCCTTAACTCCCACTAAGTTCCTTATAAATGATATTTCTGTGAACTTAATCACAGAAATGAGATCTCAATCATTTAATCTTTTGAACAAAGTAATTAAGGAAATCATCTTTTCACTTCTCATACAGAAGTTATAGATTTCATATCTATGAATAATACTCCCACTCAATTACACTACTGAATCTCCAAGATGTAAGTATGGGCTAGACCGTAGGGTAAGCTGGTAACGAACAATTCAAAAGATTTAAATAATATAATTAGCAGAATATTATCACTCAGAATTAAGATCGACTTAACATATGGTCAACGTCGTGACATTGATTAGATTCGATAACAACGATACTTATTTATCAATCAATAATAAATATCGGTCCTAGTCTGATGTAACTAAATACATCCGATCTTATCTACTTGGTCAATGCCTTGTGTGGATGCCAAAAATCCACCAAGAAAAAAAATCCCCAGTACATGGTTAAAATACAAGGCTAAAGGTCACTTAGTCACATTATCAGGCTCAGACCTATAAGTCTTGTGAAACCGGGAGATTGTCCCAAGGGAAGCATCACCTTGTGAGCCGTGAAGTATGGCCTTTGTGGATGCTCAATATTCCATGCTTGTAAAAGATCCAAAGCGTGTGCTAAAGGTCCCATAAATGCCTAAGTACATACCTGTGCATACATCCCTAGGTGTGTATGGGGGAGCCTTGCTAGGCAAAGCCCCAGCAGGCGTGCAGCATGAGATCCTCGCCCATCCTTGTGTGGGTCGCCTCGCGTGCCTCGCTCTAGCCTCGTGTGGGTCTCCGAGAACAGTTTGGCGCCGTCTGTGGGAAGAACAAGCATCAAGCCAGTGTTCTTCCATCACTTCCAACAAAGAAAGATGCTAAGACGTTCAAAACGCCTACGGCAAATACAAGAGGATGAGGTTCGCCGAGACGAAGTAGAGTGGAGGGCTTCCAAGAAAGACCCCCCTCCGCCCAAGCATGGAGGTGGACCGGATGAACCTCTTCCCCCAGGGGAGGAGAGGGAAGCATCGTCCCCAGCTTTCCAACCCGACGGAGGTCATTTAGAGCCACTAATGTATCCACTTAACCGGCCCCCGTTGACACCACGCTCAGGCCACCAGGACCCCAATCCCTCGACGCACTGGCCAGGCAAGGGTCCCAGGGTACGCTCGGTAAGTTCCAGCTCAAGGACTCGCTTCTACAAGGGTGATATTCACGAGTTGCATAAAAAGACTCGAAGGCTGGAAACCATGATAGAGAACATGCAGGAGGTTTTAAACGACCTACTTGTAGAGTCCAAGAACTTTACTTAGCTAAGATAGATAATAGTATGATAGTATTTATAGCATTATCTTTGTAACTGTGGATTTTTGGTTCAGACCGGGAATTATTTGGACACTCATAGTAGTACTTATAGATTTTCTAAGTTTAACCTATAGTTTAAGAATATTTAGTGTAACCTAAGGTTTGATTAATGTGACTGATATTAAGGATTATATTTATTATACTATAAGGTTTAGATATCAACCAATAGGATTTTAAGCACATGTTATGAATGGTGATTAAGGATTAAGTATTTTTGAGGATTAAATTTAATATGGAGTAAAGTTTGAATGTTATAAGGTCAGTCAGCAGCTTTGAATACGTTGAGGGCTTAGTCAAGGCTGTTTACTCCATTCAAAGTTAGCTAAAAATGTGTAATTTCATGTTTAAATATTCAGCGTGTGCCGATATATCGCAGCTATAGGAGGCGATATATCGCAGCACGTAGATACGGAAAACACGAATCGATGCACGGTCGCCTCGGGAACAATGGTCCAGGAGATATATCGCCTATAGGGGGCGATATATCGCCTCCACCAGCATGTTTTCAAACACTTTTGAATTCTTTTCCTTTTAGCCATTCAAACTCCTTCAACAGTCCAGCATCTTTTGAACGAGTCTTCAGCCTCTGCTGAACGATTATTCAAATGATTTTCACCTAAAAAGCCATTATTTTTATTCAAGTAAAATCAAGATACTTTCATTCTCAAACTCTATTAATAGGACCTAGTACCCAGCCATTATTCACCTTTTGCTCTAAGTTCAGAAGCTGCTAGTGTTAAGTGAGTGTGAGAGTGTAAACACCTGGTTTGGGAAAATCATAAGCTTAAACATCATAAGCTTATCAAACACTTTGGGAAGTGAGGATCTATAGTATTTCGGTTGAGGTGTAGATTGGTCTTTCAAGTCTTTGAGGTATACCCAAAACTCTAGTTCATTTCTATATTATGTTATTTTCTTTCTCATAGTCTTCTACTCAATCTCTAACCTTAATCTTCATTTTGGTTAGGGAATCTAAGTTCTTGAGCACTTAAGTTTGGTAAGTGTGATTTTCAATGGTTTAGCCTTCCTATTCATTTTCATTTCTTCTTCTTCATAAGACTCACTCTTTCTCATATGGTTTTAGGAGTGTTCCAAAAGTCCCAACTCAGTCCATTATATCCCGGTAACTTTGGTAAGGAAAATAGGCTAGAATCAATATGTTATGTGCTTATGTTATCTATATGTTTTATGTTATTAAATGTGTTATGATATGTATGTATGTTTGTAGGCTTGGGCATATGACCCATATGACTAACAAGACCCCAAATGGGTTATGGGCATATGACCTACTTAGCTAGTAGGACCCCACTAATCCCATGGGCATATGCTTGTTTAGTCTATGGGACCCCAAGTAATAATGGCCATTATAATAAGTGTATGTTATATGTATTATGTTAAGTCTTTATGTTTCTTATGAAATTATGTATATGATTAAGTGTTAGATTTTTCCTTGCTGGGCATTAGGCTCATTCCTTTCTGTTTATGTGCAGGAAATAAGCTTTAGAGGCGGAAAGATTCGTGACGCTTAGAGGATGTGTATCGATGGTGAATGGAGTCAAGGGGCCGAGCGTTATTCGATTCGAGGATGTAGTCTTGTTTATGTTTTTATGGTTTTAAATGTATTTTCCGCATTTTCTATGTAACTCTTTTTAGTTTTTAAGTTATTTTTGTTTTAAAGACAATGGGTACCCATATCCTACTTATTTTTATGAAAGTAACCTTTGTTTCTACAAGTTTATAATAAATTATGGTATTTTCGCAAATGTATGTTTTAGTAAGACTTTTTATGTATAGTTTCGTTAATGGTCCAAATAGTCTAGAGTAGTGGGTCATTACACTACTGCAAGGGAAGTCAAGCATACCCCTCCCTAAGCATAAAGGGACGGAGCATGAAAAAGGGGAAAGCACTGTCCCCATAGACGATGGAGGAACCCAACTTTCCACCAGTAAAACCCCCCAGACAAGGTACTAGGGGGGACCTAGGCCGACGAAATGTCCCCAGGAGCAAAAGGGGAGGGAAGGTGATGGTCGTAAGAACGAGGCCGAAGTCCCCTCAAAAGAGGCACCCCCTGGCCTAAGAAAAAAGCTCCATGGGAAGAGGTCAGAAGTAAGAAATGCACCCCCCGTGGTTCCCCCGAGGAGCACAACCAAGGTAAGGGATCAGCCCGAGAACCCGCAAAACTCCTTATGCAAAAAGAGGAGGGGACTAGGCACCGAAATGCGAAGCCCTCGAGGCAAGATCATCACTGCACTTGGGGGGCACATGGATGACGAAGAATTCGACCGTGATTCACCCTTCACAAGGGAGATTCAGGGTGAGCAAATGCCCACTGGCTTCAGAGAGCCTCGCATGACTCCGTACGAGGGCCCAAAATATCACTTGGACTCCTTCAATAACTTGATGAGGTTAAGAGGGGTAAAAAACAGGGCAAAGTGTCATTGCTTTGTCATTACGCTTAAATGAGTGGCGTACAAGTGGTTCAAGAGGTTAAGGCCAGGAATAATCGAGTCATGACAGCAATTCTTTGATGAATTTCTTCAGCAACACCATGCAGCCTGTGATTACGTCATGCCAACTACCAGCCTCGCTAACATAAAACAAGGCGAGAATAATAGTCTGAAGGACTACATCCATAGGTTTAGTATAGAAGCAACAAAGGTGGGAGGTTTAACCAAAGCGGAGCACAAGATGGCTATTACAGCCGGAGTTCGTCCAGGAAGTAATTTGTGGGGTAACATGCTCAAAAGAGAAGTTTCGAATTTGGATGACTTCTTCTAGAGAGCACAGAAGTACATACGTGTGGAAGAGGGCCATAAGAACTTCTATGTTGAAGAAAGCGAACCTTCCTCCAGTTGTCCTACGACCAATACGTCTGAAGATTCCATATAGAAGGGGGGGGGGTCGTGCTAGAGGGGTCGCTGACCAAGTTTGAGATTGAACGAAGACCATCTAGCCATGAAAGTCCCGACCCAACGGGAGATCACCTCAAAAATTGCAAAAAGGGTCTCAAAAGTAGAGGCCACCAAAAAGGGTCTCCAAAGTAGACGCTTGAGAAAAAGGTCTCAAAAGTAGAGACCACCAAAAAGGGTCTCCAAAGTAGACGCTTGCGAAAAGGGTCTCAAAGTAGACGCTTCCAAAAAGGGTCTCCAAAGTAGACGCTTGCGAAAAGGGTCTCCAAAGTAGACGTTTGAGAAAAGGGTCTCAAAAGTAGAGGCCACCAAAAAAGGTCTCCAAAGTAAACGCTTGTGAAGAGGGTCTCAAAGTAGACGCTTCCAAAAAGGGTCTCAAAGAAGACGCTTGCAAAAATAGTACTATGCCAAATGACGAGAAGGACGCTTCTTGCAAGAAATAATAAGCGCGTGCAAAAATAGAAAACAGGATAGCTAGAACCCAAAGGGTCAACATATCCTTATAGATACAATCAATGTGCACCAAAGAGAGACCTATCGAACCCCCTTTCGCGTGGGCTCCAAAGGACCTCGAGCATGAAAAATACAAAAAATAAAATTTATAATAGAAAATAAAAAGGAAGAGAAGAGTCTACAAGAATGCCTAAAGGCCTCCCTATAGACTGGGGGGCAAGTGTGGATGCCAAAAATCCACCAAGAAAAAAAAATCCCCAGTACATGGTTAAAATACAAGGCTAAAGGTCACTTAGTCACATTATCAGGCTCAAACCTATAAGTCTTGTGAAATCGGGAGATTGTCCCAAGGGAAGCATCACCTTGTGAGCCGTGAAGTATGGCCTTTGTGGATGCTCAATATTCCATGCTTGTAAAAGATCCAAAGCGCGTGCTAAAGGTCCCACAAATGCCTAAGTACATACCTGTGCATACATCCCTAGGTGTGCATGGGGGAGCCTTGCTAGGCAAAGCCCCAGCAGGCGTGCAGCACGAGACCCTCGCCCAGCCTCGCGTGGGCCGCCTCGCGCGCCTCGCCCCAGCCTCGCGTGGGCCGCCTCGCGCCCAGCCTCACGTGGGCTGCCTCTCGTGCCTTGCCTCGCGCCCAGCCTCGTGTGGGCTGCCTCGCGCGCCTCGCCCAGCGCCTAGTGCACACCGCCTCGCCCCAGCCTCGCGTGGACCGCCTCGTGTGGGTTGCCTCGCGCGCCTCGCCGAGCGCCTAATGCACATCGCCTCGCGCACCACGCCCCAGCCTCGCCACGGTTGCGTCGCGAGGGTCTCGCGAGGGAGCATCTCGAACCCTCCGCCTCGAGATGGCATCCCCTATGGAGACCTATGGAAACCCCACCATCTAGCAGTAAAAGCTCAAGTATGATTCAAAAAGGACATGTTAGTACAATCTTGTACGGGGTACGGCTTTTAACACCCTGTACGCTTGACCATGGCACTCATACAAGACAAGTAGTTGGAGCACTAGGAGAGAGGGATTGGCCTGCATGCTCCCAACTAGATGTCAGAATCGACACCACTACCACCTGCGCCACTCCTCTGACAGTCGTACGGTCGAGTAGTGGAGGCATCCTCATGGTACTTGGCCATGTACTTGTACCAACAACACCACCTCTGAAACCACTCTCCTGACAGTGTACTTATGTACCACCTGGTCCACTGGACAACAATGTATCTAGGGCCATTAGAGCCCACTATATAATGACCCCCAATTCCACATGGGAGGGGGTTGGAAAATTCATTGTAGGCAGAGGCTATTGAGAAATATACAAAGACTTGCTCCATTGTTGATCTGTGTTTACTTTTCCTTAAAGTTTATTCTAAGTTCTTATATAAACATTACCTGACTTACCTTTGAGTTTTCCGATCTAATTTCGTTGACGAGATTTCACCGTCAACACCTTGGACAAGACATCACACCCCAAATGTGTAAGTAGATCATATCGTAGATTGCTTAATCAGTGAAAATCCAATGCACTGATCTAATCTCAGGACTCGTTCTTTTGAACATAGAATTACAACTATAATCCACTGTAACCTAGTCACTATAATTGTAACTATCCATATGTTCAGGATTTTAAAAATGTTTGTATTATTTCAATAATCATGTAATAAAACAAGCAAGTAACACGGTTTTCAAACTAAATGATTTCTACTACTTCTATCGACAATATAAAATTGCGTTACATGTCCGACATGGTTTTATAAGGGCATAAAACCCAACAAACTCCCACTTGCCCTTTTAAAACAAATGGGACATGTTTCTCAAAACCATGCATTCTACATGCTTCACAATTTCGCTCTCTGCTTATATCTTCGTAAAAGGATATGAAAGATTGTCTTCCAATGCTATCCTCATCACCTTCACATCACGCCTTCGCCACACATCCTCGATAATGTGGTGCTTTCTCTCTATATGCTTTGCTCTTTTGTAGCTATGAGGTTCTTTCAAATTTGCTATTGCCAATTTACTGTCACTAGACAAAATAAGTGGTTTATCCATTTCTGGAAGAACACCGAGATCCGTATAGAACTTCCTTAGCCAGACTATTTCCTTAGCCGCCATATACGCAGCTATGTACTCAGCCTCCAAGGTGGATTCTGTAATGGAAGATAGCCTAATGCTTCTTCGAATCACAGCTACTGAGATGGCAGACAACCTATCGTTTCTCCAAATCATAGCTCCACCCCAAGAGTAAACACATTCAGAAGTAGACTTCATGTCATTAACATCAGTCTAAAATCTGAATCTGTGTAGCCTAACAGGTTCAAAGATCCACCTGAAGAGACTAACATATAGTCTCTAGCCCATCAAAGATACCGACCCCCTCTATTGTTCATTTCCAAAGTTTTACTGACACTTGCTCACTACTCCCACTGCATAGCAGATTATCAATCACATCATACAACATAGCATGCATTAGATTTCTAATTGCAAATGCGTAAGGAATTCATTACATCTTTTCTTTCTCTTGAGGAGTCTGTGGTTAGAAAAATAAACTCCATGTCAAGATGCTAAACATCCTTTCTCAGAATTTGTTACAGAGTAACGACCAAGCACCTTACCAAAGTAGGTCGCTTGAGTTAGAGCCAAAATTCAATTATTTCTATCCCTGATATTCTGGATACCAAGAACACGACTTGCTATGACGAAATCTAAAATTTTGTTTCTAGCTAGTTCTTTATGTCTGATAATTTATTGACATTGTTTCCATTGAGTAAGATATCATCTACATAAAAGATTAAGAACACCACAATGTCTTTTTCCCTAAGTTGTTAAACACAAGGGTCAACTACATTTTGTTCAAAACCACAGGTCTTAATGTTTCCATTTAACCTTAAGTTCCAAGAGCGCAAAGCTTGTTTAAGTCCATAGATTGACCTAATCAGCTTGCCAACTTTCTTGTCCAACTACTTTAAATCCTTCTGATTGATCCATGTAAATGGTCTCATCAAGATAACCATTAAAAATGCTTCTTTGATGTCCATTTGCCTTATCTCTTAATCAAGAGTCGTGGCTATGGATAAGAGTATACTAAATGAATTTTAACATGGCTATTGGAGAAAAAGTTTTCTCTAAGTCAACTTTCTCTCTTTGCCACGAGTCAAGCCTTAAATGTCTCGACCTTTCCATCAACTCCTCTCTTCTTCTTATAGATCTACTTGCACCCCATGGGCCTAAAGTCCAATGGCACATCTACAAGATCTCAGACAAATTAAGAGTACTTAGACTCTATTTCTTGGTACTTGGCTTCAAATCAAAGATCCCTTTCAGACTTACCCATTGCTTATTTAAAGGCCAACAAATCATTGTTACTTGTGTCCCCAACCAACTTGTGGGTTTCACTATCCATATCATAGGTATCAGGTTCCAAGAAACTCTCCCACTATGACGAGGCATCGTAACTTTCTGACTTGGATTAGTGGTTTCTAAATGTACCTTGTTTTCATCAACTTGCGTCGGTGAGGATGGAACAATAGTATATCATTTTTCCATCTAATACTATTTTTCTACGAGACTTGAAATTCATTATGTAGTCGTTATCCAGAAAAGTAGCATTTGTAGAGCCAAACTCTTTCTTTTATACTAGACTATAAAACAGACCTCCCTGAGTACCTTTAGAATAGCCAACAAACAAGCAAATCTTAGTTCATTGTTCTAGCTTTCCTACCTTTTTCCTAAGGGCATAAACAAGACACCCTCAAATTCCATAATGACGTAGACTAGGTTCACGACCATTCCATAATTCTAGTGGTGTCTTGGAGACAACATTGAGACGACACACCATTTAAAAAAATGTCACATGCGGTCTCGATAGTATGTCTCTAGAAAAGATCTGGGTAAGAAGTTGGTAGAGTTGAATAGCTTATCTTAGAACACACATGTTCATAAACGCGTGATTCACGCCATTCAGCAACATCGTTCTGTTGCGGAGTCCTTGGGGCAATTGTTTTAGACAATTCTTCAAGATCAATTAAATGATCTTGGTTCTGATTATCCAAATATCCTCCATCCCTATCAGATCGCAAGATCTTTAACGTTTTACCTAATTTGGTTTTAAAGCCATAGCAATGAATTCTTTGAACTTCTTAACAAATTCTAAGAATTCCAATGCTTTAGGTACTTACATGAGTCTCTAGAGCAATCGTCGATGAAGGTGACGAAATACTCATAACCACCCCTCACTTGAACATTCATTTGTCCCTAGACATTTGAACATACTAGCCCTAGTGGTTCTTTGACCCTTTCTCCAATCACAGAGAATGGGCGCTTTGTCATTCTGCCATCGAGACTAGATTCACAAACAGGTATGGCACCCTAGGTGAGTTCCCTCAAAAGCCCAACCTTTGTTAGTCTTTGAATCCTATCATAGAAAATATGACCAAAGTGAAGATGCTAAAGGTACTTCATTTATAACGTTATTGACCTTTTGTCGTTTAATAGTCCTAGATTTAGCTATCTTAAACAACTCATTATTTAGAACATAGGGTTCGTTTAGTTTCAATAGGTATAGCTCGTTTTTCATACATCCACCCCACAATTCACATCCATTTAAAGAAATAGGATTTTATTACTTGTGAAAGTAACTACAAATTGTTGTTGATGTAATAAGAAAAACTGAAATTAAAATTTCCATTGAAAATCTGAATAAAATAAACATTGTCTTAAAACAATATATTTATTTCCAAAATTCATTCAAGCTTATCCTTTTGCCTTGTTTGATACGAATAACCCTTGATGGATTCCAAGTTGTGGCTTTTTATCCTTCATGGCTTTCCCAATGCTTAAAAGGTTTGAAAAATGTACATGCATGTTTAGTAGATTTTGATTCAGCGATCCAAAACCGAAGTATCATCCTCTAAAATCACATGCATCCAAGACAAATTTAATTATCTTGGGTTCCATATGCCTTGAGTGTGGGAAATCTTGTTCCAATTCCCAGTCTCCTTACAGTTGGAAGCACTCCCTTTTTTTTGTGTACTTATAATCATGCCATGCTCCAAGATGCTTTGCAGCATTTGGTGCCTTGCCAGTGGACTTCTTGTTCTTTTTGTATGAATTTCTTCCTCTCTTGCTCTTTGAAGAAGAAGCTTAAAGCAGCTTCTCCTTGAGCTTGTTTAGTAGTATTAGCATTCTTTCCTTTGCTTGAACCACCATCAACAATCCTCTTTGAAGGATTTGTTGATCATTGCATAGAAAAAATAGGAATATCTTTTACTATCACGAACGCAATGTTGTCCATAATCAACACCATGTTGATGCTGGACAAACATTTCGTGAGGTTTTCTCCATAGAGTAACCTTTTAGAGATTAGAGAGAGTACGAGGTAGGAAGCCTAGAGCTACGATTATCAACTAAGTAGAAATCAACGCATTGCTTGACAAATATTTATTCATTAAATTTTAAGAAATAGCATAACATACAAAATATTTTGAGATAAGTAAAATACTAAAATACTTATCTTCTATTTCTTAGGTACTTTAACTAGCCATGAACCCATGTGTCCCGATAGGCGAGAGTCACAAATATTCACTTAGTTAATAGAGAAACATCTCAATTTATAAAACGTCGTAGACTTTTATTAACTACCTATTCCATCCGATCAAAGTAACGAAAACTCATGTGTCCCGGTAGGCGAGAGTCACAAATATTTCTTACTTTATGAGTTTGACCCACGATTTCGATTATTATAGACTTAATTTGGTTTGCCAAGTTAATAAAATAATTAATAAAACATAGTTTATAATTTTTCCATTAATTCTAAAATTACCATTGAAAATTAATCCAAAAATTAGAATTAATTTGTTTCTAATCAATTATTAGGTCCAACTAAAAAGAATAACCTAATACAATTAAGTCCAACTTAAGTAAATGGGCCTTAACAATTCGAGCTTGCATGGAGGAGAGCTGAGTTCAGTATGTCGGACCCACTACTAAGGCTCCCTGACTTCCACACACAGCCCAAAAAGACAGGAATTTGAACCTTCGTTTTATTAATTGCTATTCAATTGATTAAGCCCAATCTAGTAATGTAAAGCAAATGAGCCTTCACAAGTGGAACACCCACAAGAGAGGAATTTAAAATTTACATGTTCAATTGGGCCGAAATAAAACCTAACATTTTATGAAAGTTTTATTTGAGTTTTCCCACATTTTTCTAAACAAAAAAATGAGTCATCATTATACTTATATTTAAAGCCCAAATCCAATAAATAACTTAATAATGATGCTAGATATGTTAATTTTCTTATTAATTGGATGAACCTAACATGAAAACCTATATGACATATTACACAACTTTATGCATCATTACATTTATCACCAAAATAAATAAATCAATTGCTAAAATAAATAAATCAATCAATATCTAAAATAATTAATTGAGTTATCAAAATTAATTAATTTATTAATTAATTACTATAAAGTTTTTCCCAATTGAAAACTTACCACATAATTAATTAAACATAAAATTAATTTAATTGTCATTAAAGAAAATATCTTAAATTTTTAAAATTGGATACTTAGATATTTCTTTAGCACAACAAAAACAAAAAAAATATCTTAACTAACTTTTATATTATATATATAAATATATATAAACATATATAAATATATATACGGTTAAACAAATTTTAAAAAACATTATATATATATATATAGATTTATACGTTTGTTTTTTTTTATAATATATATAAATAAAAATCAAACTATATATATATGAAAAGTTTTAAGATTTTTTTTTAATTGTGGCTGTCATATCCAAAAAATAAAAAAAATAAAGTGAATTTTTTTTAATGAAAACCCTAACTAGGGTTTATATATATCATATCAATTAAACATAAAATTTCAGCCGCCAACTACCAAAAACAAAAAAATTGTGCAATTTTTCAATAAGCATTTTACCAAGCGCCAATTAAGATCTCAAAATGCATGCATGAAAAATATGACAACTTAAATTAGCAATATGACACATAAACATTCATATCAAATTTCATGTACCATCCAATTAAACTTTTAAAATTAAACATGTCAACAATCACATATAATCATGCATTCTTAACATCTAGATCTAGGCAGCCTAGGCTCTGAGGCCAATTGTAGGATCTTGGAATTTAAATCCAGATGCATGCTTCCTATTATTTTTCCAAACACATAATTGAAACATAGAATAAATGACGTACATATGAACATCATATTCGTAAATTAACATAAACACAAAGATGTAGAAACTTACGAATACGCAGCGGAACTGGAACAACTCCATCCTTCAATCTCTCTAACCCTTGATTCCTTTCTGTAGCAGATTATTATCAAAAGATTGAACAAGATCAGCAACACAATCTTCCTCACCAAGTCTTTGATCAACCTAGAACTAGTGTGGGCTGGTTCTCAACACATGAGATAGAGATCTTGAAGAGAAGAAGAAGAAAATGGCCTATAAAGGTTAGACTGTCTAGGTTTTCACTTACCAATCAACTGAAGCTCACTTCCTTATGAAAACCCTAGATATCATATTCCTTATATAGGCAACTTAATTGGATTTTATTTAAATTTAAATTAATAAAAAATAATAAAAATAAAAGCCTTGGGCTGCCATAAATGGACTTGGGCCCAATACCTTTATTTTGAATTTAAATCCCAATTGGGCCTAAATTCAAAACCTTTTATTTATTTTTTAATTAATTAATTAAATCCTTATTCAAATTAACTAATTATAATTTGAAACTTGATTTAATTTAATTTATTTATATTGACACCAATTTATCAATATTAATAAATTTCCCCAAATATTCTCTAAATCTCATATCTCTGTAAATTTTCCAAAATTGACCTAGTCAACTTTTAAAAATACTAATTGATAATTAAATCAATTAATTGACACATTCTAGATGATTTACTCAAAGGTGATGCGGGGACCATGGATCCATGAAATCAAGCTCCAATAAGTTACTGTGAATTTATTTACGAATAATTTCACTACCTTATTAATTTCTCGTGACTCCACTATAGACTCGGAATTGAACTCTTGAATTCACAGAATGCATTTTCCAAACCATAAATACGTTATCCATTGTTATAACCATTACAATTAGTCAATCCTCTATCGATGACTTACTAACGAGCTGGGTGAAAATTACCGTTTTACCCCTCATCAGTATTTTATGCTTAACTCCCACTAAGTTCCTTATAAATGATATTTCCGTGAACTTAATCACAGAAATGAGATCTCAATCATTTAATCTTTTGAACAAAGTAATTAAGGAAATCATCTTTTCACTTCTCATATAGAAGTTATAGATTTCATATCTATGAATAATACTCCCACTCAATTACACTACTAAATCTCCAAGATGTAATATGGGCTAGACCATAGGGTAAGCTGGTAACGAACAAGTCAAAAGATTTAAATAGTATAATTAGCAGAATATTATCAATCAGAATTAAGATCGACTTAACATATGGTCAACGTCGTGACATTGATTAGATTCGATAACAAGGATACTTATTTATCAATCAATAGTCAATATCGGTCCTAGTCCGATGTAACTAAATACATCCGATCTTATCTACTTGGTAAATGCCTTGGACAAGACATCACACCCCGAATGTATAAGTAGATCATATCGTAGATTGCTTAATTAGTGAAAATCCAATGCACTGATCTAATCTTAGGACTCGTTCTTTTGAACATATAATTACAACTATAATACATTGTGACCTAGTCACTATAATTGTAACTATCCATATGTTCAGGATTTTATAAATGTTTGTATTATTTCAATAATCATGTAATAAAATAAGCAAGCAACACAATTTTCAAACTAAATGATTTCTACTACTTCTATCGACAATATAAAATTGCGTTACATGTCCGACATGGTTTTATAAGGGCATAAAACCCAACAAGAAACATCTCGAGTCTGAGATGCTACCTCCCACCAAATGCGGGCATCATCTTGAAACATGTAAGTGGCGCATGCCACCCTATCATTACCTACCACCCTCATGAAGTCCAGGATGGAGGTGACTAGTCTCATCCATTGTTTTGCCTTAAGTGGATCTAATCCTCCTTCAAAGATTGGAGGATGTTGCTTCCTGAATCTCTTGTACAACAGCTCCCACTTGTTCCCAATATCATATGTTGTACGGCTAGTGCCACAATAGGTGGCAAGTCTGCTGCAACATTCCCTCGCAGAACATGCTGTCTCAGAAGGTGAATCTTTTCTTATTGACTCTAAAGTGTAGCTTGCATGTCATCAAGCATCTGCTGCCAGTTCTTAGGGACTGGCTGAGGGTTCTGACCCTGGTTATCATCTCTAGCCTCGATCTCAACATTGGCTAGTCGAACTGATCGCCTTGGAGGCATAACTCTCCAAGTTTATCTGCAATCAATGACTTGGATGATCAGGCAATGATAGCAGGTTTCTAAAGTCACCCCATGGTCTAATACCACAAACAAGCAACAATATGCAGTCACAATGCTAACGTGCATTTCAACAATTATCCACATACAGTAGCAATGCTAATAAGCAAACCTTATCATGTACACATATTAGTCAAAGGTCAGGCCCTATCAGTACATCTCAAGCTTCCTATTAAACAGGCAGATAAGGCAATCATATTTCTTTTGAATAGTCAAACATATAATCACATATATAGTTAATAAACCCTGAGTCAAGCTTGTCTTTAGCGGCGAGTGTACCTGCCCAGTCAGTCTTCAGGATCCCTTAAACCTAGACCGCTCTGATACTAAGTTGTAATTCCCTGGATAGTCAAGACCATTACACTATGTATTTTAAATAGTGCTGAACGTGCTAATCAAGTCATTTGGATATAAACGTGTTATTAAGGATAATTAATGAATTAGGGTTAAAATATTTTGATCATAGGAATAGTTGTTTTTCATTAAAAAGTATGAGTTTGTAAATGGGATCCCAAAAATAAGTGTTTACAAGGCATTTACAACTTTAAAAAAATAATTACAACTGCCTAAGCGGCAAAATTAAGTTTGGCTCTAGTCCCTGTTGATCCCTCGGCCGTGACGGTCAAGCAGCTGCAGATGTACACGTCGCCCCTAAAGTTCTCCAACTGGCTGATCCAACTTTCTTTTTCCCTTACATGCACCACATAGCACCCGCTAGCCAAGGCTCAACAAGAAAACTTAAATAAAAAAATACAAATAAGCAACAATATATAAACAATAAACTCAGATAATTCAACTCAAATAATAATAGGACATAAGCAATGAGCTAGGTAGTAATATATTTTCTCAATCCAACACATAATTCAATCTCAACATTCAATACAGTTAGCTAAGTGCAAATGACACTTATGTTTATTTTAGTGACGTTCAGGCCCAACGCCCTTAGGCCGAGCCCTCTAGTCTTATGGCTGACCCTGGCACGCTTAGGCTGGGCTGCATTCCGCACGGTTAACATTAGCTCCGACTCCCTTAGGTCGAACTTCTAGATCAAGTATAATCAAGCAATTAAATCGCATAATACACAATCAGTTGTAGCATAAAAAACATGCCTAACCAGATATATTCAAATACATATATAATCATAATCATAATCATATTCTCTAACAGGAGTCCGAGCCCCGATCACGACCACAAATGGAGTTTTCTTACCTTTGGTCCAAGCGCAAGCAAACACGACTCCCGAGAACGATCCTCTCCCAAGCCTTAGCAGTAACCTAGTCACAACCCACAAATAACATTCTCGTTACCATTTAATTCTATAAGTAAACCCCGGGACTAATCCCTTGCTCTCGCGACTTCCAATTTCCCCACATGGGGTGGTGAAATTGTCCCCTGAGCCCCTGGACCTATGCCTTAGCACTGCGGCACAACCTATCAGGCGCCGCGACCCTCAGCCAGGGCCACCTTGCCTTGGACCACCCCAGTGCCGCGACTCGGAAGAACAGTGCCGCGGCGCCCTTGCACGAACCCAGAAAATTGGGTTTTCCACCATTTTTCCCCGAGCCAAAACTCCCAAATCTCATCCCAAACTTGCACCAAGGCCCCAAATGAGTCCATGGCTCTCAATAATGCAACATAAGCACTACAAGAACCTATAAAACTAAACCAAATCTCTAACCCAAATCAAAACCCAACCATAGCTTAAAAATTTGCTAAAACTTAAACCACAACATGAATTCATCAGAAAAACAGAGCATAACCTTACCTCAATGAAGAATCACACCCCTGTGTTATTGTCAATCACTTTCTAGCTTCAATTTCCTTCAATACCCAAGCCTTTTCTTAACCCAAATCAAAATCCATCCACTAGCTAAAAACTTAACCTAAACTAAAATCACGGCAGAAATCCACCAAAACCAGAGCAAAAACCTTACCACAACAGAGAATTTTGACCCCCTGTGGCTTGGGTTCTTGGTCTCTGACTTGAGGGCAAGTCACGACCCTTGAAGCTAAGTTGCGGCCCGCCTTAGGATGGTTTCTAGGTTTGGTAAGGCTCGGGGGCTCGAACCTAGGCGCTCGGGACAATTTTTACTACCCGGTAGAAATTGAGGTCTCGAAGGCTAGTTTTTATCTACTAAGTATTTATTTGGATTAGAAGTTGATAAATACCTATTGGCCATTGGGACTAGGTTTATCGCCAAGGCTTAGGACTGAGGATCATGCTCAAAACCGTTCTGTAACAACCCCAAGTTCGCTAATGAGGCTTAAGGGCCTTGATTAGTGTGCCAGGAGGGCATTATTGGGTTTAATGTGATTTGAATGATTCTATGGATTTAAATGCATAATTATGTGATTAATAATGCTTGTATGATTATAATGGTATTAATGTGATATGTATATATGGTAATTGTGAGAACCACATTATTATGTGGGTAGGTCTGCAGAGCACGACTCGAGGCGATCCTAGGGCTAGTCAGCGGGGAAAAATCACAACAGGGCTTAATAGTTGACTTTGGATAAGTCAGGGGTATCTCAGATATCGGGTAGCTATTTAGACTATCGGGTTATGGAAATAAATATATGGAGATATATTTGAGGTTAGGAAGTCTAGGCGGGAATATTGGGGGATTTTACCGTTTTGGCCTCGGGGACATTTCCAGCACCCCGAGCCTCGAGATTGATTTAACTAAGCCAAAGTTAGACTTAGCCAAAAAAAAAAGCTAGTGGAACAGATATAGATCGACTCTTTTTTTCTCTCTCTCTCTCTCTCTCTCTCTCTCTCTCAAGGAGGAAAACATAAAACACTGAGAATTTAGGGGATTGAGCTTGGAATTTGCTGGGAATTCAGTGGGGATTTGAAGCTAAGCTCAGAGATTATCCAGGAGATATTTAATGAAGGCTAAGGTAAGGATCAAACCATGTTTTTGAAGTTTCAATTCTGAGTTTTCAGTTGGGTATTGAGGTGATTTTAGTTTCTATGTTTAAGGTAGAATTTGAGCTGGAAAGCTTTGGAAATTAGCTGGGTTTTGATTAGGGAAAGGATTCCATTGAAGAGGTAAGCTTTAATTTATAAATCAAAGGTTTAAATCTAAGCTTTGACTGGTTGGTTTTGAGTGTTTATGCTCTTAAGTTTCAGAAATTAAAAGTATGATTTCTATGAGTTTAAGTTGACTTTTTATGTTGAATTGTGTAGTTTAACTTGTTCTGAAAGTGTTGGGATTGTTGGGTGTTGAAGTAGGGAGCTTAAGGGTGGTTTTGGCTAAGGTTTTAAACCTAGAAATGGTGGGAATTCTTGGTTCAAAGGGAAGGGGCGCGACTCTGTTCTAGAGCGCTGCGGCCCTAGGTTGAAGATGAGCCAAGGAGGCTCGGCCAGGGGTCAGCGCCGCGGCGCCCAATGCTAGGGCCGCGGCGCGTGTCTTTGTCCAGGGCTGCCCTTTGTTCTATTTTGAGGCCAGGGCCGCGGCTAAGCCTCAAGGGTCGCAGCCCTTAGTTGTGCACTTGAACGTTTAGGGTTTTTAAGGTCGGGAATTGAGCCTAGAGTGCTCGGGATCAATTTCACCACCGTGCTTGGTAGGATTCGATTTCCCGGAAGTTAGTTTTGTACCCGAAAACCTATATTTGGATATTAATGAAACCTAATGCTTTGGTTGTGACTAGGTGATAAAAGCTTAGGCTCGGGAACGGATCGTGCTTGAGGAGTGTTGCTTGTAAATAATAACCGCAAAGATTAAAGGTAAGAAAACTGAACCTGGTTGAATATATGTGATGGGACTAAGGGTTCCTTATTGTGTATGCTTGAATAGATGGTATTATTCCATGCAAGCTATTTAGTGAACCAAGGGCCTAAGGGTGCCAAGGGTTACACTAGCGCACAGGGCGCGACTTGGTCACTGGTAGCCGAGGACAGCTTAATATGCACTTAGCTCGGTTTAAGCGGGCCGGAGTCAGTGGGATAAACAGAGGGTGTGACCTAAGTAGTCGGCCCTGATTATTATGTGATATGAATGTTATAAGTGTTTGATTACATCCATGCTTCTGAATATATGCTGAGTGATTAATGTGGATTATTTGATGAGAGTTCATGCTTAGTGAATTTACTATCTGTTATTACTGCTTGTGTTGCACATCATGTTTTCTTGCTGGGCCTTGGCTCACGGGTGCTACGTGGTGCAGATAAAGGCAAGGGCAAACTTGATCAGCCTTGATTAGGAGAGCTCTGCGAGCAAAATGTACATGACCAGCAGCTCAGCTGCCACGGTTGAGGTTTAGGCAGGGACGCGAGACCCAAAGATTGTCCATTTTTCCTTAGTATGGCTAACAGTTGTTTGTATTATTTTGGAAGTCTGTAACCCAACTTTTTAACCCTGCTCCTTTTGGGATCCCATGTATATAACAGTTTAATTATATAAAATGAAACTTTTGAGACCAAAACCTCTTTAACCCTAGCTTTTACATGTTTAGTGACATGTTTTTAAATTAATGAATTGATTAGCAAGTCTTGCACCTTTATAAGTACACAGTGTAGCGGTCTTGGCTATCCAGGGCGTTACATGTTCTATTATCTCCGCTTGGCATTCAAGGTAAGAAAATTGCACCCTTGAGTGGTTATAACGCGACTGAGATTCCCAATACTTGAACATGTTTACTGTATGGCTAAATGATTGACTTGGAATATAAGAATGGATGACCTAAGAGAGTTGGAGCTGATAATTTACGCACAGAACGTGACTCGGCCACGGTGAGCTGAGGTTAGCTAGATAAACACTCGACTCGGCCTAAGCAAGCCAGAGTTAGTGGAGTAAACAGAGGGCACGACCTAAGGGTGCTGGCCCTGGATATTGTATATGGATTGAGATAAATTGCTGAACGTATATGTTTACTGATATTAGTTTGATGTCTATGACCTGTTGAATATTTGAATAACTATTTTATGGTTGAATGATTATCATCACTGATTATGTATTACTGTTATGGTTTTCTTGTTGGGCCTTGGCTCACGGGTGCTACGTGGTGCAGGTAAAGGCAAGGGTAAGCTGGATCAACTATGAGTTGGAGAGCTCTGGGGGCGAGGTGTACATTGTCAGCTGCTTGTCCACCATGGCCGAGGGAAAGTACAGGACAGAAGCCTAAAACTTGTAATTTTGCCATTAGAGTGGTCACTGATTGTATATAACTTTTGAGAATTTTGTAGCTTTGTCTCTTAAACCCTGTTTTTGGGATCCCATGTACCAAACATATATTTTAATGAAAAATTAACCGTTTATGATCAAAATATTTTAAACCTAATCAAGTTGTTGACCCTAGGTTCACATTTTTAATTCAAATAACTTGATTAGCAAGTCCTGTACTATTTTAAGTACAAAGTGTATCGGTCTTGGTTATCCAAGGCGTTACAACTTGGTATTAGAGCGGTCTAGGTTTAAGGGTTCTTGACACTGACTGGACATGTACACTCACCGCTAAAGACAAGCTGGACTTAGGGTTTGGTAATTGTATATATGTGATTACACGCTTAAGTGTTTGAATGAAATGTAAATGCTTTAATCTGTATGGCTAATAGGGAGCATGAGATACTGATAAGGCCTGGCCCTTGACAACTATGTGACTATTATGGGGCATGCTTATTAGCATTGCTGCTCCATGTGAATGGATATTTGAATGATTATTTGCATCTTGATTGCTTGTGGTTGGTTGAGATTTGATGGTGGACTATGGAAAGATTGTTACCCTGTCATCATTGTCTGACCACCGAGTTATTGATTACATATAAACTTGGATAGTTATGCATCCAAGGCGATTGATATGACTAGCCAACGTAGGGTCTGAGGCTAGAGATGATGACCAGGGCCAGAATCCTCCACTAGTCCCCAAGAACTGGTAGCAGATACTTGCATACATGCAAGCTCGATTACAGAGTCAGGAAGAGCATATCCATCTTCTGAGACAACAGGCTCTGTCAGGGAGTGCTGCACATATTTTTCCACCTGCTATGGCACCAGTTGTATAGACACCTAAGGTTGGGAATAGGTGGGAGCCACTGTATGAGCGGTTCAGGAGACAACATCCTCCAACCTTTAAGGGAGGACCAAATCCACTAAAGGTTGAACAGTGGATGAGCATGATTACTTCTATCTTGGATTTTATGAGGGTGGAAGGTAGTGACAGGGTGGCCTATTAGAGAGGATGCCTGTATTTGGTAGGAGGTGGCATCACCGACCATAGATGTTTCTACTATGAGTTAGGAGGGGTTCAGAGACTTGTTCAACCAGAAATACTATAACATTGTTGTCAGGGCAGCGAAGGTGAATGAGTTCGTGGGGCTGGTACAGGGCAATATGACAGTTACAGAGTATGCCCGGAAGTTTGATAGGCTTGCAAAGTTTGCACCAGATCTAGTGCCTATCGATGCAGTCAGGCAGGATAGATTTATTAGAGGGCTTAATGCTATGATAGCCCAGGATGTGAGAATTACAACAGTACCTGGGGGAACCACTTATGCTTAGGCGATTGAGAAGGCACTTACTGCTTAAGAGGCAGAAAAAAAGATCTGGAGGGAAAGCTCTGCAAGACGGGATGTTCGTAGGGCAGTGCCTCCATCAACATGGTTCGGTAGGGGCAGAGGCCCTAGTGATTTGAAGAGGAAGACCCCTGACACTTCGACCACTGCTGGTCCTGATAGGAGGGGTCGGGGTGCTCAGGGTGGTCGCCAGGGAGGCAGTGAGACATGGAGGAGTTACCCTGAGTGCATGAGGTGCAGAAAGCGCCATCTGGGCGAATGTCGGGCAAAGGCTTGCTATCTGTGTGGGGTGGTGGGACCCCTCAAGAAAGACTGCCCAACAGCAAGGAAAGAAGAACCAGGGAAGGTGGACAACTTGACTCCAGCTCGAGTGTTCACCTTGGCGCAGGTAGAGGCCGAGGCTAGTCCCTTAGTGACGACTTTCTTTGGCTCTTCTTATACTATATTGATTGACTCTGGTGCTACACATTCGTTTGTTTCTAGTAAGGTAATTGATAGATTGTGTAGACCTAGTGAGTACTATATAGCGGGGTTTGGGACGATATTGCCAGCAGGGGAACTGATAGCTTCTAGGAGATGGATTAGAGCACTGCCGGTGATGGTAGATAGTAGGGAACTATCAGTAGACTTGATCGAGTTGAGTATAGATGATTTTGATAAGATCTTAGGGATGGATTGGCTGGTCAGATATAGGTATACTATAGACTGCAGGAAGAAGATGGTGACTTTTGAGCCTGAAGGAGAGGATCCCTTTGTTTTCGTGGGTGTGGTGCATAGACCCTGCGTACCCGTGATATCAGTATTGAGGGCTAGGGACCTATTGCAGGGAGGTTGTATAGGTTTTCAAGCCAGTGTGGTGGATACTACCAGAGTTTTGCCAGTAGGGTCGGGAGAGTCCAGATTGGTTCGCGAGTTCTTGGATGTGTTTCCTGAAGATTTACCAGGGTTGCCACCTAACAGGGAGATTTAGTTTGTCATCGAGATAGCACCGGGGACAGAGCCAGTGTTGAGGGTGCCATATAGGATGGCTCTAACAGAATTGAAAGAGTTGAAGATACAGTTGCAAGAGCTTCTTGATTTAGGGTTTAACAGGCCTAGCTACTCGCCATGTTGTGCTCCAGTTCTGTTTGTGAAGAAAAAGGACGGGACTTTGAGGATGTGTATAGACTACCGAGAACTAAACAAGTTGACCATAAAAGAACAAATACCCTTTACCAAGGATGAATGACCTGTTTGATCAGCTGTAGGGAAACACAGTGTTCTTGAAGATTGATCTTCGATCTGGTTATCACCTATTAAGGATCAAAGATGAGGATATACCAAAGACGGCCTTCCGAATGAGGTATGGGCATTATGAGTGTACGCCCTAAATACCCGCGCACTATAGGCGAGCTGGAAAAGGGCCTAGTTCGATCTGCCACGTGTAAATCGTCCACCCGAAGCTGTTGTTATGGCTTCCGTCTGTCTAGCCCGAGCTATTTAGAGAGTTAGCAGTTTACTCGAGGGCAACGGGTCAGCAGTACGGATATCACGAGCTGGCGCTACATCAAGCTCGTGATGCGACAGAGATCTGACACCTGAATCCTTATAAAGACAACCACGCAATATAAACGTGCATGTATCAGACATCACGTGTCTATTCCATTCCTGAATTCTCGGACACGCAGTATAAACGTGCGTATTCAGACATCCCACGCCAGGTATGGGCCGTGCGGCCCATTGCCCCTCCTTACCTATTGATTAGACCACACTTCACTGTAAGGTTTTAGGAGTTAATCATTAGTGTCACAGAGATGACGTGAAGGGTAAAGAGATCACGGGATGACCCCATTGCCAACCCAGGTATCCTCTTCCTATAAATACCAAGACCCTGGGCATTGCAAGGGGTTGGCATATTCTTGTAAAGAAGTACTCTGTAAGATATAATCAAGAGACATCAATAATATCGACTGGTGGACTAGAGGGATTTTAACCTTCGAACCACCTAAAAAGAAAGGAGTGATCACCTTTCGTGATATTAATTTCTCAAGTCTAGAATTTAGCTATTTTCATATTACGGTTCACCAATTAGACTAATCCATCCTATTTATTCGTATAATTATGCGTTGGCGAAGAACCGCGTCAACAATTTGGTGCTTTCATTGAGAGGAAATAGATTGGTGCTATCGCAAACACCAGGTCATGGTGGTTACTGGTTCGAGACATGGTAACGAGGTGTATCAACATGATGGGCAGGAGGCCCACTATGCCGCCATATCTGATGAACAAAACCCCGAGATCCAGCAACGATCGGGAAAGCAGTCGATGGGCCAGGACGACACCGGGAGTTCGGCGCCCCGGCCGCCAAATCCGAACTCGGGTTTCCTGACAGCGATAGAGATGGAGAACAAATAGTTGAGGAGTCAGCTATCCAGAGCAAGCAAGCAAATCAAAGAGGTCTTGGCCCGGCTACCCCCTCTTACAACCGATGCTAACGTCGGAAAAAGGAAAAGTGGGACTCACAAGTCCCGTCGGGATAACTGGCCCAGGCCCAGTCGATCAGTCAGAACCTCAACCTTGAGTTCTACTCCCGCGTCACGCCACCACCAGGAAACTGTGTTTGAGGAGTTTCCCAGGACCAATCAGCAGTTCAGCCAATCAGTTCGAACCTTGACTCCTAGCTCGATTCCACCATCGAACGCGCCTAGAAGATCTCGTGGCAGCTCGCAGAGGAGATACAGGGAAGGCTTGCGAAGACAACCTGCTTTGGCCAGCCCTCCCGTGCCACGGGTAGACTGCCGAGCATAGGATGCCAGAGATGGCAGGGTAGAATAACCGCGAGCTAACTTGATTCGCTCGGACGGGACTAGGATCGCGTCACCAGTTCGGCATCCCCAGTAGCTCCCGTTGGAAAAGCTTGGAGCCTGCTGCTGGGGGTGAGGATCCGGGACCTCCCCGCGTGCCCGGCTGTGATGGGAAGGACTGGTGGGAGGAGGATTTCTTTTGCTACTCCCGTGTGTCGGAATGTCTCGAACTAGACGAGGAGGAGATGGGTATCTTATCGACGGACTGGGAGCCACCGAAGTGGCAGATTCGGTGGAGACTTGAGTAATCTCTTTAGTTCGGCGCGAAGCCCTCAGGCCACCTCGAGGGTCGACCTTCGAGATCGCCTCAACTTGCAGAGGGGGGATCCGACTAGGAATGGAGGTCGTGCTCACAGAGGGGACGGTCTTTCCAAAGGACTTGACAGTGGGAATGTCCCGCCTAACCAAGCTCAAGCTTGGAGGGACAATAACCTGCCTAACGCGTACAATGGAACTAGAGCTAATTGACAGCCCCAAAACAACCAAGGGATTAAAGACCAGACCCTCAAGCATTTAGCTCAGATGGAGGAGCTAATGAAGAAGCTCTTGTCAGAAAAGGAGAAGGACGAGTGCGACTCGGGGGACGAACTCGAGCTTTTCGCCCTCAACATAGCAGCCACAACATACCCGACGGGTTTCCGGATGCCCCACTTGTCTAAGTTCGATGGGGACAGAGACTCGTCTGATCATTTGGGTATGTTCAATACCCTGATGATGGCCCATAATATCGGCCCTGAGCTGAGGTGTTTGATATTCCCTTCCACCTTGAATGGGCCAGCTAGGCAGCTATTCAAGCAGCGTAGAAAGCATTCCATCTGTTCGTGGAATAATTTTTCTACCGACTTCAAGAGGGCGTTCCGAGCTTCTCAAGCTGCCCACGTCAAAGCTGACACCTTGGAGAACGTGAAGCAACAGCCCGGGGAACCTTTGAAAGCTTACCTGAGCAGGTTCGCAAACATCGTGGCTCGAGCCAGGGACGTGGACGATAGTTCCAAGCTTATGGCCTTGAGGACTGGAATCCTCGTTGGCGGTGGGCTATGGAAAGAGATACAGAGAATAGGTGTCAGCACCGTGGATGAATTCCTGAACAAGGGCCAGGAATGGATAAACCTGGAAGAGGCGCGAGCGTCAGTCACTGGAACCAGCCAAACCCTTGATTGACCCATTGGAGTGGAAACGGATGTCGTAAAAATGACTCAAAGCGTTGCACAGAATAACCAAGGGGGTGGAGGTAAGAGAAAAGGGAGCAGCGAGGGCAGCCAACACGGTCTGAAGAAGAACAAGCCCATGGAGAAATTTGAGCCACTCTATGCGGCTTATACCGAGCTCACAAACACTAGGGAACACATTTTCCTAGCGAACTTTGCCCGCCTCCCCTGGAAAAAGCCGGAGCCTTTGAATCACCAGAAGGCCAAGAGGGACCCTTCCAGGTTCTCTCGATTCCACAACGACATTGGCCACAACACTGACGATTGTAGGCATTTGAAGGATGAGATCGAGACACTCATCCGAGCCGGACCCTTGGCTCAGTATGCGCGGAAAAAAGTTCCTGCTAGTCAACCGGCCCCAGAAGCTTCGGTAAATCAGCCCGGGCCCCTGATAAGTCAGGATACCCCTCCTCCTGTGATAGGGGGAGAGATATCCACAATCTCCGGAGGCCCCCACTTGGCTGGCACGAGCAGAGGTGCCCAGAAGAGATATGTCAATGAGTTAAAGGCTCATAACGGAGTGGAGTTCGTCCCAGAGCAACATTTACCCAAACAACAACGATTGGAGAGGCAACCAATCATTTTTACCGAGGAGGACTCTAGTCAGGTCCATTTCCCCCATAACGATCCTCTAGTCATAACCGCCCAACTCGCTAACCGGAGAGTTAGGAGGATACTAGTCGATAATGGGAGCTCGGTGAACCTGGTGTTCCGGCCCACGCTGGAGAAAATGGGACTGTCTGTCACCGAGCTGAAGGCCACCTCCATGATGCTGTATGGATTTTCTGGAGAAGGGTCGGTAGCGATAGGAACAATCGAGCTAGTAATAACCTTGGAGAGATGCCCTGAACTATCTCTAAGCTCCTTGAATTCGTGGTTGTCGATTGCCCCACCGCCTACAACGTTATTCTGGGTCGACCTACGTTGGTGGAATTTGAGGCCATAACCTTTATCCTCCATCTCGCAGTCAAATTCCCCTCTTCTATGGGGATATGTATGGTCCAGGGTGATCAGCTCGCTGCCAAGGAATGCTATAGCATTTCCATGAAGGGAAAATCACGTCCCGGGCAGCAGACGATGACCATTCAAAGCGCGGATGAGGAATCTCAGGAGGTAGGACCTACTCCTGAGATAGAAAAACCTCAAGAAGCCAATGGGGAGGGGATCACCTTGAATGATGATATCGACCCCAGGATAGGCGAAGATAGATCCGAGCTGCAGGCCATCGAAGAGCTCAAGGAGGTGAACATCGACCCGAGAGACCCCTCTAAAGTGGTGAAGCTCGGGAAAAACCTGTGTAATAAGAGGAAGGCAGAGCTGTTGAGATTTATACAGGAGAATCTAGGTGTGTTCTCCTGGTCTCACGAAGACATGATAGGGATCAGCCCAAGCATCATCATGCACACCCTCAACTTGGACAAGAACGTGCCTGCGAAGTCCCAGAAACAAAAGCGCCTAGGCACAACCCGAGCTGAGGCCTTAAAGGAGGAAGTAGCTCGACTTTTAACATGCAGCTTTATTCGCGAGGCAAAGTACCTGATCTGGGTTGCCAATCCTATTTTGGTCCCGAAGCCCAACGGGAAGTGGCGCACCTGCATCGACTTTTCCGATCTGAATAAAGCCTGCCCCAAAGATTACTTCCCCTTGCCAAGAATTGATCAATTGGTAGATGCCACGGCGGGGCATGAGCTCATGTCCTTTATGGATCCATACTCGGGCTATAACCAGATTGCCATGAACCCGGCGGACCAGGAACACACTAGCTTCATGACCCCAACTGACGTTTATTGTTACAAGGTCATGCCCTTCGGGCTGAAAAATGCAGGGGCTACATACCATATGTTGGTCAACAGAATGTTTGCTAATTAGATCGGGAAAAACATGGAAGTTTATGTTGAAGACATGTTGTTCAAGTAAAAAACTGCCGATAACCATGTCCCCGATCTGAAGGAATGCTTTAAGATTTTAAGACAGTACGACATGAGGCTGAATCCCCAAAAGTGTACCTTCGGGGTTGCGTCAGGGAAATTTCTGGGTTTCATGGTCAAAACCAGAGGAATAGAGGCAAACCCCGATAAGATCAGGTCACTACTCGAGATGCCATCACCCTGGTCACGAAAAGACATCCAAAGTCTGACAGGAAAGGTGGCAGCCCTTAATCGGTTCATTTCCAAATCTACCGACAAGTGTTTGCCATTCTACAACCTGCTCTGGGGAAATAAAAAATTTGAGTGGACCGAAGAATGCGAGCGTGCCTTCCTCGACCTCAAGGTACATTTAGCCGAGCCGCCCGTGTTGTCTAAGCCAACAGCGGGAGAGCCTCTTTTTCTTTACTTGGCTGTCACGGAAGATGCGGCTAGTGCCGTACTAGTCCGGGAAGAAGACCGGTCTCAGAAACCAGTCTATTACATTAGCAAGAGGCTTCTCGGAGCTGAATCTCGATACCTGTTGATGGAAAAAATGTATTTCTGCCTTATCATAGCCTCCAGAAAGCTCAGACCATATTTCTAGTCTCATTCAATCCACGTCATAACCGATTAACCTTTAAGGCAGGTTTTGCAGAAACCTGAGGCATCGGGGCGTCTTTTGAAGTGGGCTATCGAGCTCAGCCAATTCGAGACACTGTACGTACCGCGAATTGCAATCAAAAGCCAAGCTCTGGATGATTTTGTGGCAGAGTGCACGAGATTCCAAGAAGAGCCAGTGGAAGAACTGGTACGAGCCTCGTGGAAAGTCTTTGTGGATGGCTCGTCTAACGAGAGTGGATCCGAAGCTGGAATCATTTTGATATCCCCGGAGGGACATCATTTCCACTCCGCGTTGCGATTCAGATTTGAAGCATCCAACAACGAAGCCGAATATGAAGCTTTATTGGCTGGGCTAAGGGTGGCCCAGGAGCTGAAGGCCAGCTCTATCCAGTGCTATAGCGATTCCCAGCTCGTGGTAAACCAGGTATCAGGAGAATACCAAGCGCGGGGAACCAAGATGGCGGCCTACCTAGCCAAGGTAAAGAAGGAATTGTCCGCATTTGAGCACAACTTAGTTGAACAAATACCTCAGGAGCAGAATGCCAATGCTGACACCTTAGCAAAGCTTGCCACCTCCGGGGAGGCCGAAACTGTGGGCCTGGTACCGGTGGAATTATTGAAAAATCCAAGCATAGAGGAAGCCGGGAAGGAGGTCGAAATGATCGACACCAGGCCGACCTGGATGACTCCCATAGTCGAGTACCGCACGACAGGAAAGTTACCTGAAGAGCGAAACGACACAAGGAGGGTACTTTACCAAGCTCCGAGGTATACAATGATAGATGGGACGTTGTATCAGTATGGTCTTTCTTTACCTCTTCTGCGGTGTGTTCTTCCAGGCGAAGCAAAAACCATTCTACAGGAGGTGCATGAGGGATTTTGTGGAGATCACGCTAGGGGGCAAAACCTGGCCTTGAAGGTATTGAGGCAGGGATATTATTGGCCCACTCTATTGAAGGACTCGATCTCTTATGTCAAAAGGTACGACAGGTGCCAGCGATTCGCCACGGTCGCCCGAGCCCCTCCCGTCGAGCTGAAGATGATCTCATCCACGTGGCCATTCTCGGTTTGGGGGATTGATTTAGTTGGCACCTTGCCCACAGGAAAATGAGGAGTTTGCTACGCGGTGGTGGCTATTGACTACTTCACAAAATGGACAGAAGCAGAGCCCCTGGCGACTATTACATCAAAGAGGGTCCTCGACTTTGTGATTAAGAATATAGTCTGCCGATTCGGGCTGCCAAAAAAGATCGTGTCGGATAACGGAACCCAGTTCGATAGCAACCTCTTCACCGATTTCTGCAAGAGGCACGACATAGTTAGAAGCTTTTCCTCCGTGGCCTACCCCCAGGCTAATGGACAGGTCGAGGCTGTGAGCAAGACACTAAAAGCAAGCCTTAAGAAGATGTTGGATGAAGCCAAGGGAGTTTGGCCTGAACAACTCGCCCAGGTGTTGTGGGCATACCGGACCTCGCACCGGACTTCGACGGGTCACACTCTTTTCTCCCTGACTTTCGGGAGCGAGGCCGTCCTTCCTATCGAAACAAAGATAGCCTCGCATAGAGTCCGAGCATTTGAACAAGACTAGAACGACAAATTGCTCAGCGCGTCCCTCGACCTAATTGATGAAAAACGAGAAGCTTCGCAGCTGCAGCTCGCACATTATCAACAAAAGATCACTCATTATTTCAACTCAAAGGATAAGAGACACATCTTTAACTTAGGCGACCTGGTGCTCCGAAGAGTCTTCTTAGCCGGTAAGGATCCCAAGGATGGAGTGTTGGGACCAAACTGGGAAGGACCCTATCAAATAATAGAGGTTGTGAAGGAAAGGACCTTAAAACTAGCTTGGCCTAATGGAGAAGCAGTCCCACGGATATGGAACGCTATACACCTAAAGAAATATTATCAGTAGTCATACTTTTGTAAGGCTTAATTATGAAAGCCGCCTTGTTTTATTAAATAATGAGAAGTAGATTCTTCGTATCATTGTATGTTTTCGTGAGTGTGTAGTGTTGGAAGAGCATGTTCCAAGTAACCAAGAAAGATCCCTTTCTGGTTACTTAGGGGGCATATGTTCTGGATTCAACCAGGTCCCGAAATTTAGAAGTTGATTCAAATTGATTAATCGATGTTTTTCTTAAAAAGCACGAGGTATCAATAAAAAATTAACGCGAACTAAGTTTTTAAAATCAATGTCCTGGATACAACCAGGTCCCAAAACTTAGAAGTTGATTCAAATTGATTAATCGATGTTTTTCTTAAAAAGCATGAGGTATCAATAAAAAATTAACACGAACTAAGTTCTTAAAATCAAATATGTCCTGGATTCAACCATGTCCCGAAACATAGAAGTTGATTCAAATTGATTAATCGATGTTTTTCTTAAAAAGCACGAGGTATCAATAAAAAATTAACGCGAACTAAGTTTTTAAAATCAAATATGTCTTGGATTCAACCAAGCCTCGAAACTTAGAAGTTGATTCAAATTGGTTAATCGATGTTTTTCTTAAAAAGCACGAGGTATCAATAAAAATTAACGCGAACTAAATTTTTCAAAGATAACCGTCTTGGATACAACCATGTCCTAAAAACTTAGAAGTTAGTCAAAAGTGACTGGCAGTGCAAAGAACTATATATATATAAATAACAACAATAATAATAAAAATAGATTGAGATGAAATTCAAGGAAACCAATCGTCTCGAGGAAGAAAAACCTCGTGGTAAAAGATTACAAGTAAAAAAATATATATATACAAAAGTTCTAGGCCCCCCCAGGCCGCTCCGAGGAGGTAACCCCTTCAGTCTTCAGCTTGCCAGTAGCAGAAGTCTCCCCAGTCTCAGAAGGCGGCTCTTGTTGAAGACGGGACTTGAACTTCTCAAGGAAGGGCTCCCACACCTCAGGCGCTAGGAAGGAGAAGTCGCCATCCTGGTTGAAGGTTCAACAGTGATAGAGAATGGCCTCCATGGAGGAGCTAGAGGACGCCCTCTCTGCCACGGTGGCGGCCTTGGCCTCCTTGAGCTCGGCCTTTGCAGCGACCTGTGCAGCCTCGGCCTCCAGTTGCTTGGCCCTGACCGCCTCCAGTTTGGTCTTCGCAGCGGCCAAAGCGACCTGTGTGGCTTGTTCGTTTTCTTTGGCAGCCATCAGGGCAGCCTTGGCACTTTGCTCTTGCTGTTGGGCAGACGCGAGAGCGGCCTGGGCAGCTTGGAGCTCGCCCTTGATCTCACCTATCCTGGCTCTGGACCGAGCTATGCTACGGTGTAGAGCCAAAGTCGCCTGCAAAGACATAGATAATAAGGCATGTCCTGGAGAGAATGCAAAGAAAGTTAACTAAGTAAACTTACCGTGAGGGTCATCCCCAGCGAAGACTCCATAACATTCTCGGGGCTCCTTGCCTCGATCTCCCGCAGGTCCCTCGGGGTGGCGTTGTAGTAATGCTCCACCGTATAGCTTGCAGTCTCGTAGACCATCCCTCGGAAGGCTTCGGGGAGTTTCTCCAGAGCCTGAGTGTTGACTAGGATACGCACGGTGGGAGCGGGAGCTGGCGGGGTTCCAGCTGGTGCCTCTTGTTCTCGAGTAGGAACCGGAGGTCGTGGAGGAGGTGGGGGCATGTTCTCTGCGGTTGTAGGGACCTGGCCCCTCCCCTTAGCGGGAGACTTGGAGGTAGTCCCGGGAGGAGTCTTCTTGGTCAGCCGGGGTTTCTTGACCAGTGGCCCAGACGATCTGGTGGGAGGATTCTCCCCCTGGAAAATGGACCGCAAGACGTTGTCTCCGGGCTGTGCCATCTCTTCGCCTGAAACAAAAAGAAGGGAGCGTTAGTATACATGTAAGGTTACTTAATTACAAGAAAATTCTAAAGGTGTATTGAAAAGGTCCTACCCTTCGAGCTAGAGGAGGAATCTATTGCCACGACCTCCGGCCTCAGAGCTTCTATGGCGGAGCCTAAGTTTATAACTTCGCGAATGAGAAGGGGCTCTGGGTCCGGATCCGCCTCAGGACTGGACTCCTCTACATACTGCCTAAGCCCCGAAGCGACTACACCCTCCAGAAGGGAGGGCCACGACCTAAGGTTGGTCCCGTACTCCTCAAAAAAGGCCGACCTAAAAGCTAGGGTGTTGTCTACTACTACAGTGCCCCTAGGGCGGCCCATGTCATGGCGCAACATTAGCTGATCTACACACTGGAGTAAGGTTATGTTAAGGTCTGGGTCATCTTGATAATGATGTATGAGCTGGCTTGGGTTAAACCTAGCAAGCCTTAGGTCTACGGCAGCCCTGTCTAAGTCCCTAAACAGATATGGGTTACCTTGGCCGGAGGGGTCGGCTGCTGCCTCGGAATGAATCTGATTCGCATTAAGGCCCTGAGCAGCCTCGAGAGCCCACTTTCGTTGCACAAGAGGCACCTCATCTTCCTCGTCCTGCTCGTCACTATCCGCAGCAGCCCCCTCGGGGATAGGCACCAGCTCACGAGCTACTGGGATAGCCCGCGACCTCCTCAAGGCCAGAGTCTGGCTCGGAGAAATCAACTTACATGCCAGCATTGTCTCATCAGATATGAGCTGGCGGTAGTCTTTTTTACTTGGTGGGAGCCCCGCCAAGGTGTCGTATTGAGCCCCAAGGGTCACCGATTTGGCCGTCCTCGCAAAAATAGCTGCACGATGATGTTCAAGTCATACACATGAAAATAAATAAAGTAATGTTGTGATTTTGCGAGCTGAGAATAGAGAGAACTTACGAGAATGGTTAAAGTAGTGGTATTCGCAGTTGCGAAACCCCGTCGACATGAAGAAATGGTCCTTGAAGTCGTTGGGGGTGGCTGGGCAGCTCGATGACTGCGGGAGAGTTGGGAAAATGGGTCAAATAGTAGAACCCGTCACCTCGCCCCCATTGGTCTGGGCTAGCTTTGAGGAAGAAGAAGAAAAGAATGTCCGCCGGCGTAGGGACCTCCTACTCGTGCCTCAAGAAGAGGTACCCCAGCCTCGCTAACAGACGGTAGGAGTTAGGGGGCAGTTGGAAGGGAGCCAGCTTCATGTAATTCAGAAAATCTGCGAAGTACTGGTCCAGAGGTAGGAAGGCCCCAACCTTGAGGTGTTCGTTGCTCCAAGCCGCGAACTCCTTGTCGAGAGGTGTGCAATTCCTCTCGCTCTCGAGGGGAGGTCGGGCAACTAGAGCGCCTGTCCCAATTTCGATGTTATGGGACAACATGATCTTGTTGACCCTCCCTTGGGTCGTAATCTTCGAGACTATCCTCTCGGCCTCGAAGAAAGCATCAGGTCCCACCTCGACCTCTTTCTCCACTGTGGGGCCGAAGTGAGGGATTGGAGATTCCACAACTATCCCTTTCCCCTTGCTGACCTACTGAGATGACGAGCCAGCAGTGCTTTTCTTGGATATGTTCTTCCTGGGCCCCATCTGGTCGCCTAACGAACAAGAATGAAGAAAAGTTTATATAGGTGACCTAAAAATAAAAAAGGGAATATAGCGTGAGAAGTGATTTTCGTACACGGGCTGAGGTAATCTTAGCCCACGGTGTGTGAAGCCACGCGTTTCCATGGTCACGCGCCCACGTTTCCAATGGATCCCCGATTGCTCGGGATCTGTGTGTCAGGAGGGTCAGGATAATGCTTGCCTTGGAGGGAAAGTTTCAAAAAGCAAAACTGCCTAGGAAGCGTGACCTCTAAGCTACCCAGTTTTGCACCCTAGAAACCTCTCACCTTCCCCTTCCCAAACAGGCATTCCCTAAAGCTACCCAGAAAAGCTACCCAAAATAATTACCCAGAAACTATCTTGTCCTAAACATCACATTCCTAGATATGTTCTCATATGGTCGATATCCCTAGGATCAAAACTAATGCACCAAAAAAACCAGTCAAGAACAACCTACAGAGTGCGACTAAGAAAGAAGTTTACCTAACAGAGAAACGGAAAGATCAAAACATGCAACAGGCAGAGAACTTACAGTGTTTTTTCCGTGTGAAAGTCGCAAGAAGTGTAGGAATCAGAGTCCTGGTGGAGCCTTTAAAGATGGACTGACGTAGAAACTCTTGTGGCAAGAGCGAAGGGATCTCTGAGATGATAACCGGAAGAAGAAAAACTTTTGAGACTAAAGAGGAGAGAAAATGAGAAAAAAATTTCAAATAAAGGGTGGCTAATGCGGAAGATGGCCAACCTTATATATATGTAAGAGACAAAGGAACGAGGAACGTTTAATCAAGTTAATGCGAGATACGAGGGTCATAACTCGAGAGGCAAAATGATGGTCGAAGGCAGGCTAGGCCATTTAATGCAATTCTCGGAAGCCGAACAGCCGCCAACCACGGTGCTCCACGTGTCCGATACCCACGCAGTGGGCGGGACATGAAGAGTCGAAAGGGAACCTTAAAAGCCCCCACTGTGAAGGTCACAGATGATGTCATGGGTCACGAGTAGGGGCTTGGGGGGAAAATGTACGCCCTAAATTCCCGCGCACTATTGTCGAGCTGGAAAAGGGCATAGTTGGATCTGCCACGTGTAAATTGTCCACCCGGAGCTGTTGTTATGGCTTCCGTCTGTCCAACCCGAACTATTTAGAGAGTTAGCAGTTTACTCGAGGGCAACGGGTCAGCAGTACGGATATCACGAGCTGGCGCTACATCAAGCTCGTGATGCGACAGAGATCTGACACCTGAATCCTTATAAAGACAACCACGCAATATAAACGTGCATGTATCAGACATCACGTGTCTATTCCATTCCTGAATTCTCGGACACGCAGTATAAACGTGCGTATTCAGACATCCCACGCCAGGTATGGGCCGTGCGGCCCATTGGCCCTCCTTACCTATTGATTAGACCACACTTCACTGCAAGGTTTTAGGAGTTAATCATCAATGTCACAGAGATGACGTGAAGGGTAAAGAGATCACGGGATGACCCCATTGCCAACCCAGGTATCCTCTTCCTATAAATAACAAGACCCTGGGCATTGCAAGGGGTTGGCATATTCTTGTAAAGAAGTACTCTGTAAGATATAATCAAGAGACATCAATAATATCGACTGGTGGACTAGAGGGATTTTAACCTTCGAACCACCTAAAAAGAAAGGAGTGATCACCTTCCGTGATATTAATTTCTCAAGTCTAGAATTTAGCTATTTATATATTATGGTTCACCAATTAGCACTAATCCATCCTATTTATTCGTAGAATTATCTGTTGGCAAAGAACCATGTCAACAATGAGTTTCTGGTCATGTCATTTGGTTTGACCAATGCCCCAACAAAATTTAAGGACTTTATGAACAAGGTGTTCAAGGATTCCTTAGACCAGTTTATGATTGTCTTCATCGATGATATCTTAGTTTACTCTAGTTCAGAGGCAGAGCATGAGCTGCATCTCCGACAAGTCTTGCAGAGATTGAGGGAGCATTAGTTGTATGCCAACTTTAAGAAGTGTGAGTTTTGGCTACTATTAGTGACATTCCTTGGACATATTTTTGGTGAAGAAGGAATTAAGGTGGATCTAGCTATGGTGGAGGCATTGAGAGATTGGTCGAGACCAAGGAACGCCTCAGAGGTTAGAAGTTTCCTTGGGTTAGCGGGTTATTACAGATGGTTTGTAGAAGGGTTCTCGAAGATTGCTGCACTGATGACAGAATTGACACGAAAGAATCTGAAGTTTGTCTGGAGAGATAAGTGTGACAATAGCTTCCAAGAACTGAAGTGACGGCTGATTACTGCTCCAGTATTGAGTCTTCCTTCGGAGGGAGGAAAATTTGTGGTATACTGTGATTCATCGAGGTTGGGTTTGGGATGTGTGCTGATGCGAAATGAAAAGGTTATCGCTTATGCATCACGACAACTGAAGGAGTATGAGTAGCGGTATCCTACCCATGATCTAGAATTGGCAGTGGTGGTATTCGTACTGAAGATGTGGCGACATTATCTATACGGGGAGAAGTGCAAGATGTACACCGATCATAAGAGTTTGAAGTATTTCTTCACCCATAAGGATCTGAATGTGAGGTAGAGGCATTGGATAGAGCTAGTGAAGGACTATGACTGCGACATCCTCTACCACCCAGGGAAAGCCAATGTAGTGGCGGATGCGTTAAGCCGGAGGGGCCCGGAACAGTTGTTCAACTCTGCACAAATATCAAGAGAGTTGGCAGAAGATATGTCTAGAGCGAGGATATAATTTTTTATGGGCTGGTTGTCAAATATTACTTTACAGTCGACCCTTCTGGAGAGGATAAAAGAGGGTCAGTTGGTAGATGCACAGTTACAGGAAGTTAGAGGGACTGTCCTGGCTGGAGTGGCTAAGGACTATTCCATTTCGAAGACAGGATTACTACGATATAAGGATCGAATCTGTGTCCCGACTGATATGAGGGTTAGACGAGAGATACTCGATGAATCCCATACTACACCGTACTCACTCCATCCAGGCACCATGAAGATGTATCAATATCTATGGACGTTGTATTGGTGGCCTAGGATGAAGAAGGATGTAGTGGAGTACGTGGCCAAGTGTTTGACCTGTCAGTAGGTGAAGGCTGAGCATCAACGACAACGGGGTTGCTACAGCCTTTGGGTATTCCTGAGTGGAAATGGGAGGATATTACGTTGGGTTTTGTGGGAGGTTTACCCAGGATAGTGGGGCTTCATGACTCGGTGTGGGTGATAGTCGACAGATACACCAAGTCAGCTCACTTTCTGCCAGTGAAGATGACCTATACTATGGATCAGTATACGGAGCTGCACATGAGGGAGATTGTACATCTCCATGGGGTTCCCAAGTCCATAGTGTCAGACCGAGATCCTATTTTTACCTCCAAGTTTTGGGGTGGTTTACAGAGGGCTATGGGGACTCGGCTGAAGTTTAGTACGACCTTTCATCCCCAGACCGATGGACAGTTTGAGAGGATGATTCGGGTATTGGAATACATGCTCAGAGCGTGTGTGATATACTTCGAGGGGTCTTGGAGTAGTATCTCCCGTTGATCGAGTTTTCATACAATAATAGTTATCAATCAACGATTGGAGTAGGTCCATATGAGATGTTATATGGAAGAAGGTTTAGATCACCCATTCATTGGGATGAGATGGGTGAGAGGAAGTATTTAGGACCAGAGATGGTTCAGAAGACTAATGAGGCTATCGAGAAGATCCGAGCTCGAATGCTCGCCTTGCAGAGCAGACAAAAAAGCTACGGTGATCCTAAGCATAGGGACGTGGAGTTTCAGGTAGGAGACCACATGTTTCTGTGAGTCTCACCACTGCGAGGGGTGAGAAGGTTTGGGAAAAAGGGCAAGCTGAGCCCTAGGTTTATTGGACCTTTCGAGATCTTGGAGAGGATCGAGCAGGTGGCCTATAGATTGGCACTGCCACCATCATTGTCAGGAGTTCGTGACGTATTCCACATTTTTATGCTTCAGAAGTACGTCTCAGATACGACTCATGTGTTGAAGTATGATGTCTTGGAGTTGTAGAAAGATTTGTCATATAAAGAGCGACCAGTTCAGGTCTTAGACAGGAAAGACAAGGTTCTACGGAACAAGACGATTCCTCTAGTCAAAGTATGGTGGAGGAATAGCAAGGTCAAGGAAGCGACCTGGGAGCTTGAGTCAGCAATGCAGGATCAGTATCTCGAGTTATTTAGGTAAATTTTGAGGACGAAATTCTCAGTAGGAAGGGATAGTTGTAACGACCTGAAATCACTAATAAGGCTTAAGGACCTTGATTAGCGTGTCAGGAGGGTATAATTGGTATATGTGTGATTAGATGATTAAATGCATGATTATGTGGCATGCATGATTAATATGATTATATGACTATGTAACAGGTATGCTTATGTGTATTAGATATGCGTGTTGGCCTTCTATAGCTTATAAGGGCATATTTGTAATTTTGGCCCGTTGAGGGCATAAATGTGACTATTTATGATAAATTGTTGAGACCACATTATTATGTGGATATATTTGCAGTGTATGGCTCGAGACGGTCCTAGTGAGCGGATTAACGAAATAGTCACAGCCGGGTTTAATACCCAGGTAGGGGGAGCCTAGGGGTATTTTTGGGAATTCAGAGAATATTTTGGGAATTATTAGATATTGAATATGTAACGCCTTGCTAATTAGGGTCCATTACCAGGTGTGTTTAGAAACCAGTGCTGGACTTACTAACAAGTCATTTGGACTAAACGTGTGCTTAAGCCACTAAGGTTTAGGCATTAAAAACTTTTGATTATCTTATAAACATTTCCATTAAGTTAGTAACCAATTCTCTACATGGGATCCCTAAAAACATTAGTTTAAAAGCCTGTTACAAAACTCAGATTACATATTAAGCCGTCCTAAGCGGCAAAAGCTGGGTTTAACCCTAGTTCCTCTGAGCTTCTCGGTCGTGGTGGTCGAGCGGACTGCATATGTACATACCACTGCTAATGCCCTCCGACTCATGGCTGGTTGAGCTTCTCTTTACCTTTACTTGCACCACAAAGCACCTGTGAGCCAGAAGACTCAGCAAGAAAACTCAATCAATAGTTCAGTGAATAAAACAACCATTAAACAGTAATAACTGAATCCAGTGCACTCATTAAACCCAATTGGAGACCATAGAGTCACACAAGTGCATGTCGCACTTCCTTTCATGTTGTTGGCATCCGAGCCAGTCAAGTGCATGTTGCACCCCCAGGGTGGCCCAACCATGGTGGCCTGCACTCCACGTGTTTTATGCCAATCTTAGTTTATAAACTAAGTTCCTTATGCCCTTGACTTATAAGTCAAGCCACCACGTGCCTCCAACTCATAAGTTGAAGCTTTAAGATTCTTAACTAATAAGAATCTCCTAGAACCCATCAAATTCTCAACTAATAAGTTGATCTCCATTTAACACCCTAGTGATACCCTAGTTTATAAACTAAGTCTCACATTCATACAAACAGTCTCATGTTCCATATAGCATACTTAACTGATAATCACACAATGCATTATAATACATCCACTCAACAGTTATAAGCATAATCATAATCATGCACATTACAGCATACCTAATCAGACATTCACAACATAATCATAATCATGTTCATCACCTTAACTGAGCTCTAAGCAAGCATTCACATAACAGGTGCAGTTTTCTTACCTTTGGTCTGTATGCGGGTTACTAGCGACAACCCTTCGAGCACGATCCCCGATTCAAGCCCTTAGCAAAAACCTAGTCACAACCGTGATAAAGAAGTTCCCATCAATAATAGGTAAATAACAACTTCCAGACCAACTCTTAGCCTCCGGGACATTGAATTCCACTTAACAAAGAAGTAGGATTGATCCCGAGCCCAAACGGTTAAGTTTCCAATCTAAAAATCCCATTATGGTCAATTTTCCCCTTAAGTGCCGCGGCCCCTCCCAGCCGAGCCGCGGCCCGCCTCTAAATCCAAAGGTGGCCTCCCTGGATACCAACGCGCGCCGCAGCGCGCCCATGAGGAATCGTGGCCCACCCCTGCATCCGCGCCCTACGGGCCTAATTTCCCCTTTGCAGGCCGCGGCTCACCATAAAAGAGTCGCGGCTCATCACCACGAACCCAGAATTTTCTGGGTTTTTCCTGCAACCAAACCCAACCAAGCTCATCCAATTTCCTCCCAACCTTCCAATTATGTCCGCAAAAACAATATTCCTCTTACCAGCAATCAAACCCAACTGAATACTAAGTTAAACTCATCAAAATCCCAAAACCCAATCTACCAATTAACAAGCATGCATAGACATCCTCACTCTAAATTATTCAGCATAATTAACCAAGCAAATTTCAGTTCAGAGTTCATACCTCAGCTGTAATGAAACCCTTGAGTTAAACCTCTAGTTTTCCCCAAGTTTGGCACCTTAATTCCCAAGCTTCACTCTTTGAATTTCCAAAAAACCTCCTCAAGCTTCTATGTCACTTAGAGAACGTGAAAGAGAGAAAGGGGCTGTTGAATTCTTCTTCATGTAACTTCTCAAACTTTCTGAGTATATCCCAGCCACCTAAGCCTTAAACCACAGTGGAAATGACTAAGTTACCCCTTGCTCTTAGCTTATACCTCAAATATCTATAAGGGCAATTTTGTCATTTGCCTTAAATCCCGCTATCCACAATTTGCATCCTATGATTCCCGCCATCTCCATTATTCTCACACAATTACCAATAATTCCCCATTTCCCACTAATTCCTGGTAATGTACTAAATTACTAGAATACACCCCAAACCGGGTATTTAGACCCTGTTGTGACTTTTTCGCTAACTTGCTCATCGGGACCGCCTCTCGTCGAGTAACCCAAATATATCCACATAATAATGTGGTCCCAATCACACAAGCACATATTCACATATTTAATATCTTTAAAATACAAGCATAATTATATTATAATATAATTCACATAATAACTAAATTATTGCCTCCCGGCCCCCTAATCCAGGCACTAAGCCTTATTAGGAAATTTGGGATGTTACAGAATAATTGATTGTTAAATAGTTAGACATGACGGGGTTAATTGGTGAATGTTAGGAACACTTGAGGAATTAGCGGGAACTGGGAGTGGAATGACCAATTTACCCCTAGGAACAATTTGAAGACTAATAGGCTTAAGGGGCAAAATAGTCTTTTGTTAAGCAAGGATATACTTAGACAAAACACTTGGGATAAGCAAAGTAACTCTAAGAAATAACCAGAAATTGAAGGAAAGCTCTCTCTCTCTCTTGGTGATTGAGTTTGAGCAATTGAAAGGCTGAGGAGCTTAGGCTTGAAGTGGGAAGTGAATGAATTGAGGCTTTGGAAACTAGGAGGTTTAGCTGGGACTTAAGCTCAAGGCTTGGAGGTTGTAGCCTTTGAATATTCAGTCATAATTGAGGTAAAATTTTAGCTCTTCATCTTTGAGTTTCTGGTTGGATTTAGATGGGACTATAGGTGCTTGGTTAGTTCTGAATTAGGGAATTGATTCTAGTATGTTTGTTAAGGTTTTGGTGTCCAAATATGTGATTAAAGGCCTAACCCTTAGCTAGGCTTGTTTGTGGTTGGGAGTTTTCTTTGTGTTTGAATTCTGGGTAAATTAGCTGGGAGAAGTGTGAAGAAAACCCATAATTTCTAGGTTCGAAAGGGGCGCGCCACGACCTTGCTCTGGGGCACCGTGGCGAGTGTGCCCAAGAGGGCCTGGGTATGCTCTTTGACTTGGGGGCGCACTGCGACCTTAAGAGGCAAGTCACAACTCGCCTCCCCTATGGCTTGGGTTCTTGGTCTCTGACTTGAGGGCAAGTCGCGACCCTTGAAGCCAAGTCGCGACGCGCCTAGGGATTTTTTCCTTGGGATGGTTGCTAAGTTTGGTAAGGTTTGGGGGTTCGAACGTAGGCACTTGGGATGATTTCTACTACCTGGTTTAGTAGAAATTAAGGTCCCAGAGGCTAGGATGGTTTCAAGGTAAGAAAACTGCAACCTTGAGTGGTTATAACGGGACTGAGATTCCCAATACTTGAACATGTTTACTGTATGGCTAAATGATTGACTTGGCATATAAGAATGAATGGCCTAAGAGAGCCCGGGCTGATAATTTGTGCACAGGGCGTGACTCGGCCACTGTGAGCTGAGGTTAGCTAAATAAACACTTGACTCGACCTAAGCAAGTCGGAGTCAGTGGAGTAAACAGAGGGCGCGACCTAAGGGCGCCGACCCTAGATATTGTTTATGGATTGAGATAAATTGTTGAACGTATATGTTTACTGATATTATTTGATGTCTATGACTTGTTGAATATTTGAATAACTATTTTATGGTTGAATGATTATCATCACTGATTATGTATTACTGTTATGGTTTTCTTGCTGGGCCTTGGCTCACGGGTGCTATGTGGTGCAGGTAAGGGAAAGGGTAAGTTGGATCAACCATGAGTTGGAGAACTTTGGGGGCGAGGTGTACATTGTCAGTTGCTCGTCCACCACGGCCGAGGGAAAGTATAGGGACATAAGCCTAAAACTTGTAATTTTGCCATTAGAGTGGCCACTAATTATATATAACTTTTGAGAATTTTGTAGCTTTATCTCTTAAACCCTGTTTTTGGGATCCCATGTACCAAACATCTATTTTAATGAAAAATTAACCGTTTATGATCAAAATCTTTTAACCCTAATCTAGTTGTTGAGCCTGGGTTCACATTTCTATTCAAATGACTTGATTAGTAAGTCATGTACTATTTTAAGTACAAAGTGTATCGGTCTTGGTTATCTAAGGCGTTACAACTTGGTATCAGAGCGGTCTAGGTTTAAGGGTTCCTGAAGACTAGCCGGACAGGTACACTCGCTGCTAAAGACAAGCTTGAGATGTCTTGCTTAGTGGTCCATCTGACTAGTTGATGAGGCATGTTTTCACCCTAATTTTATAGTAGTCCATTTGAATGATTTGTGGAAACTCTTGCTTGTTTAAATGTATGTCTTGATGAGTGATCCATTTGATATATTGGTCATGAATTTATTGATCCCTAATTTTGCGTCTAGCTGAACGTTTATGCTTTTTATTTTCCTTTTTATGTTCCTTCAAACTTAGTCATTGTTTTGCTCTAGGTGACTCATTATGTCTATCAGTAGGTGTGACAGTTGTGTCAGCTCTTCGAGTCAACTGTCTCATTCATTTAGTGGGGAAGTTTATAGTTCTCAATTTGAAATTCCTAGTGAGAAAGTTGACTGCAACCGAGTTACAGTAGTAGATTCAAGTGATCGGCCTTTAAATGGTGTTAGTAGTAGAGGAATAGATATTGGTGATCTTATTATTGTGGTATGCCTGGTGGTATGCTTAGTCTCAATCCCAAATCTTCGATTAGTATAAGTAACCTGCCTTATTTCTGTCGTTACTATTATATACCTGATACCTTTAGTTTACATGCTCCTGCCAGTATGTATTTTGCCTCTGCAGGGTTAACACATCTTAAATAAGGACCAGAAAATGAGCGTTTATAGAGTTTACCTTGTATGATGGTGAAGTAGGCTGATTGAGCCTTGACTCGCCGTGCCTCATTCTTGTCTTCAGGCAGTGTGTCTCTTTCTAGGTACTATAGTATTTGATTCATCCATGTTCGATCATTTGAGATTTCATTGATCAACTCATCTTCACCCTTCCAGACGGCTGGCCACTGAAGATAAACTACTGGTCTTTCCTTATGGTTGGTTGTCTAGATGGATGATCTAAGGTTAGCTAGTATGTCTGCATGACTGTTCTCCCCCCTTGGTACTTGGTTGATGGTGAACTCGTCAAAGCCTGATTGCAGTTGTAACGTCCCAAATTTTCTAATAAGGCTTAGTGCCTTGATTAACGTGTCGGGAGGGCAATAATTGATTTAATTATGTTATTTCGTGGATTAAATGATTATGTGACTATAGATGCATATTTAGGTGAATTAAATATTTGGGACGTTAATCAAGGCACTAAGCCTTGAAGGCATAAATGTAAATTATAATTTTTGGCCGTTGAGGGCATAAATGTAAATTATATGTGTGTTGTATTTGAGACCACGGGATTATGGAGATATATTTGTGATGTGTGATCTGAGACGGTCCTAGGGAGAAGATTAGCGAAATAGTCACAATTGGGTCGAATACCCGGCTCGAGGTGAGCCTAGGGTTATTTTGGGAATATAGCACGTGTTCGGGATTACCAGGTAACAGGTAGTAATTTAGGGGGTGTTTGTTTTGAGTAGTTGAGTTGCATTGGAAAGTGTAGAGGGACTTAGGATGGAGGTAATATTAAACTCTTGTGTACAAAAAGGTTCACTTTACCTTTAAAATACACGTGGGACCTACACAAATTATTAACTTTACCCCCTTAAAATTCGAACCAAACATAGGAAGGGTTTTAGATTCCCATTCCCACATTTACTTTACCGCATACCAAACACCCCATTACCAAATACATATGGGCATGTCGGGATTAAATTGGGGGTTTATAGGACTATTCGAGGATTAGCGAGAATGTGATTAAAGACAATTTTGTCCTTGGTGGCGTTAGAAAGGTTAAGGATAAGTTAAGGGAATTTTTGTCTTTTGTACTATGGGATAGACTTAGGAATTCTGTGGAATAACCTAAACTCATAAATACACTCTCAGCCTTTCTCTCTCCCCCACGTTTACTCTCTCTCTCTCTTGGTCTTTGGAGGTGTCCTGTGAACTTTGTAGGAATTTTCTTAGAAATTGAAGATTTGGGACTGGGGACTTGGGGAAATCAAGCTAGGAGGAAATCTGAGGCAGTTCAAGGTTACAATTTGTAGCTGGGGTAAACTCTAACCTTGATTTGATTAAGTTTTGGAGCTGTTTTTCTTAATATTTGGGAGTTTTGAACTCAAGAGATTAAGTTTAGTTGTGATGAGGTTTTGGTTCAATTTTTAGGGTTTATATACTGCTCTAGGTGTAGTGGAAGTATTTTGGGAATCAATTTTGGCATTAGGATATGTTTGGTTCAATTTGCAAGGGGTTTAGAAATCTGAAAATGCTGGAAATTATGGGTTTACAAAGTCACGCCACGGCACTCAAGAACAGCGTCGCAACCCGCATGAACTCAGAGACCTAAGGGGATTTGCTGAATTGCCTTGGAAACACGGCCCAGGGCAGGGCGCGTCGCGACTTGTGTCCAGAGAAATTGAGAGCTAGGCTCTCTAACTTGAAGAGGGCCGCAGCTCTAAATGTAGGGGCGTCGCGACACAAATAGGGTTTTTTGTTGTTGCCAAATTAGGGTTTTAAGCTCGGGAACTCAAATTTCAGGGCTCGGGAAGGATTCTACTACCTGGTTTAGTAGAATTCGAGGTCCCAAAGGCTAGTATTTTAATCCAAAGTTCTTGATTGTGTTAGGGCTTGATGGATGTCTATTTATCATTACGTTGTGACTAGGTTTTACCGCTCAGGCTCGGGATTATGGATCATGCTCGGGATCATTTTTGGTTGTCAGCTCGGGACACAAGGTAAGAGAACAGTTTGTGCCCGTAGAGCTATGTTGTGTGTAGTGCTGTGTGTATTGTTTATAGCTATTATGTCATACATGTGATTGTGACCGATCGGCAAGAACCGGAAGCGACAAAGGCCAGGAGTGGCAGAGGTCGGGAACGAAAAAGACAAGGAGCGACAAAGGGTCGGGATTAGTGTTAAGCATGTTGAATGCTTGCTGCCAGGGTGATACCCTCTAAGGGTTCTGTACACACCCGCTCGTTTAAGACCGCGAACTTAGTGCCTAATAGCACACCCCGATCAACGAAGGTCGTTGCTGTGCTATTGTACTATTGTGCTATTGTGTATTCCAATAGAAACTTGTAAATTGTTTGTTGTCTTTGATCAAGTATTATTATTGTTGAAATAAATTATTGTATGCTGTGTTTTGAAGTTCTCTTGCTGGGCCTCGGCTCACGGGTGCTCTATGGTGCATGTAAGGGCAAGGAAAATGTCGATTAACTATGAGTTGGAGGGCATGGAGCGGTGCGAAACTAGTCGGCACGGCTGAGGTATTTTGAGGAACATGTTATAACTTTTTGATTTTGTCGCTTGGGTCGACTGTGAAGTAAATTTTGAGTTGTAAATATGTTTCTAAATAGTATTTTGGGATCCCAATGTAACATTTTCATGATTTAAATGAATGTCCAACCCTTTTATTCCAAAATCTTATTTAAATGAGTCTTCATTTTAACTAACCACACTTTTTGGTCTAATACCTCGATTAGTGAGCTACTGTCACATTTTAAAATCACATGGTAACGTCTCTAGGGTAGTAGGGTGTTACAACAGTTCCTTGGTTTTGTTAAGGTATGTATGTTGTCATCTTGTCATCTCAAGCTTGGTAGCTACCTTGCATCTGGTTGACTACTTGTTGTGAGTCACTAAATACATTAATCCTTCTGACTCCAATTGCTTTGGCTAGCCCGGGTCCAAAAATCATTGCTTTGTACTCTGCTTCATTATTTGTAGCTTTGAATCCACATCTGACTGCCTGCTCGATTGATTCACCCCGAGGGGAGGTCAGGACAAGTCTGAGTCCTTATGTTACTTGATCTGTCTACATGGAGTTTCCAAATGGTAGCTGACTGCCCCTCGGTTAGGCAGTAGAGCTCTTTTTTTGCCTGCATGTGATTGTTAGGTGTAAAATCGACAAGGAAATCAGCTAATACCCGAGACTTCAACGAGGTTCATGGTTGGTAAGATATGTCATACTTGTTGAGCTCTATTTCCCACTTGGTTAGTCTGCTTGATAGCTCCGGCTTGTGCAAAATGGTCTAGAGAGGGAATGCAGCTAGCACCATTATTGGGTGGGATTGAAAGTATGGTCGTAGCTTTCTTGCTGCTTGGACGAGTGCCACTGCCAGATTTACTTACATAATAAATTGGGAGTTGTTTACCTTCATCTTTTCTGATAAGAACTGCGTTGAATGCTGTTTTAGATGCAACCAAATAGACAAACAACAACTCATGATCTTTTGGTTTGGATAATAGAGGTGGACTAGTTAAGTATTGCTTCAATTTGGTCATCGCTTCTTCACACTTTGTCATTCATTCAAAGGTTTTAGATTTCCTCAATGTGTTAAAAAAGAGGTGACATCATTCTGAAGACTTCGAGATGAATCGGTTGAGTGCAGTGATACGTACAGTTAAATTATTTGCATATTTTATGCATGTTGGAGAAGGGATCCTTTGGATTGATTCTATTTGCTTCGGGTTAGCCTCGATTCCTTTCTGAGTTACCAAGTATCCAAGGAACTTTCATGCAATTACACCAAATGAGCATTTAGTTGGATTCAATTTCATGTTATATATATGGATATTGGTTGCATTGTGAATGCCTGGCAGGGTTGCTTATTTGTGAATGACACTGACTTATTAGTCAAAAATGACAATGGTGTTTAGTACTGGTCGGAAAGTTTTGACTTATCAGTCATGATCGGCAATAGTACTGAGCGCTGGTCGTATAGTATTTACTTATGAGTCAAGAGCGGCATTAGCATTCTGACCGTAGGCCGAAATGATTAAATCTAATCAACATGAGCATTAAATGCTTGACCAACCTTTTGGTCGAAGAAAACTAAAGCACTTGGCTAGCCTAAGGCTAGTTACTCAAAGTCAAGGCTAAAAGGCTCAAGTGATTGGAAAGTCACATGGCTTAGGGCGCAAGAACCCAGAGAGACTTATTAGTCATCTATTTAGGGCGCAGGATCCCAGAGAGACTTATTAGTCATCTACTCAGGGCATAGGACCCTAGAAAGACTTATTAGTCACCATCTGATTAGGGCTGCAAGCCCCAGAACGATTTATTAATATTTGTATACATGCAGTAATGAGTTTTCTTGCTGAGCCTCAGCTCACGGGTGCTATGTGTTGCAGGTAAAGGGAAAGAAAAGTTCTCCCAGCCCTGAGTGGAGAGCTTAGGTGGTGACTTGTACATATGCGGCCGCTTGACCACCCCGGCCAAGGTGTTTTTTAGGGGAACTAGGGTTTAACCCTATTTTTGCCGCTTAGGTCGGCGAATTGTAAATTTTGAACTGTAATGACCATTTTGGATTGTAAATAACTTTGTAAACACTTTTATGGGATCCCATGTACAGTATAATGTTTTTAGTAAAATATATCCATTCCTTTTTACTGATATTTTCACCCTGGCCCATTAATAACAATTAGATGCATGTTTATGACCTAATGACTTGTTTAGCGAGTTAAGCACTGTTCACAATACACAGTGTAACGGTCCCTGGGTAGTAGGGCGTTACAACTTGGTATCAGAGTGTGCCAATGTTTAGGGTTTCTGTAGACTGGCTGGGCATGAACACTCGCCATTGAAGAAAAGCTCGACTCATGGTTTGGTAACTATTTATCTGGTTATGTGTTTAACTTCTTAAATAGAATATAAATGCTTTACCTGCATGCATAAGATACACTAATAGGGATGGCCCTTGACTGCTGCATGATAAGCAAGAACGTGCTTATTAGCACTGATATTGCTAGAACATGCTTATTAGCATTGTTAATTGTTAAATGTTAAATGTTAAGTATTAACTGCTATGTTTATAAATCAATATGTTTGTTAGCATGATTATGGAACATGGATGAGTTCTATTGAATCTTGGACCGTGAGGCGGCAAGAGGTTTAGTTATCGCTATCTAACTGATCGTATTGATTATTGCAGCAAGGTATAAGTTGATAGTATGCTTCCTAAACAGGTAGACTCATCAGCTAGCTAGGAAGATCAGGGCCAGAATGACAGGCAGGGTCAGGAAAATGACCAGGGTCAAATCCCTTAGCCAGCTTTTGATAACTAGCAGCAACTATTTGGTGATTTACAAGCCAGATTAATGAGGCAAGAAGAAGAAATCCGCCTCCTGAGACAACAACAGGTTCCTGCAGGGAACATTTTACCAGAGGCACCACCTGTAGCGATGCCAATAGTTGAGCAACCGTCAGAGGTTGGAAGTAAATGGGAACCTCTTTATGAAAGGTTCAGAAAACAATACCTTCCAATTTTAAGGGTAATGCAGATCCAGCTAATGCTGAGCAATGGATGAGCATGGTTACCACCATCCTTGACTTTATGAGGGTGTCTGGTAATTAGAGGGTGGCTTTTGCCACATACATGTTTCGGGAGGATGCCTGAATTTGGTGGGAAGGGATATCCCAGATCAGAAATGTTAATGCCATGAGTTGGGAAAAGTTTCAGACTTTGTTCAATGAGAAGTATTATAATGATATCATCAGTACTGCAAAAGCTGAAGAGTTCAGCAAGTTTTTTCAAGGAAATCTTTCAATGACTGAATATGTCTTAAAGTTTGACAGATTGGCAAAGTTTGCAATGGAATTGGTGCCCACTGATGAGACCAAAAGGGATAGGTTTCTCCAGGGGCTACAACCTAGGATAGGCTGTGATGCTCGTATTACCAATGTGTTTAGAAAAACTACTTATGCACAGATGGTTGAGAAGGCGCTCACAGTTGAGAGCACAAAGAACAAGATCTGGCGTGACAATGCAACTAGGAGAGACACTAGGAGGGTGGGACCTACATTTATAGATCTAGGTAGGGGCGGAGGCCCCAGTGATCAGAAAAGGAAGGCTTCCGATGTCTTTCCAGTTCTAGGCCCTGACAGGCGACCACGTGGTATTACAATGGGCCGCCAGGGTGGCAGTGAGGCTTGGAGGACTTTTCCTGAGTACCTTAGATGCAAGAGGCGCCATCTAGGGGAGTGTCGGGCAAGAGCTTGATGTTTATGTAGAGTAGTGGGAAATTTCAAGAAAGATTGCTCGAGAGCAAAGGAGGAAGAGCCAAGAAAAATGGACAGATCAGCCCCAACTCGAGTGTTCGCATTAACTCAGGCAGAAGCTGAGGCTTGTCCCTCAGTAGTTACATGTCAGCTTTTTAGTGTTGGAACCCCTTATACTGTTTTGATTGATTATGGTGCTACACATTCTTTTGTTGCTAGTAGAATTATTGATAGACTATGTAGACCATGTGATTATTATGCTGTGGGGTTCGGAACCTTATTATCCACTGGGGAGCTAGTAGTATCCAGAAGATGGGTCAGATCATTGCCAGTGACAGTGGAGGGTAGAGAGTTATCAGTTGATTTGATAGAGTTGGTTATGAGCGACTTTGACATGATTCTGGGTATTGGTTAGTGAAGTATAGGGCAACCATAGATTGTAGAAGAAACATGGTAACCTTTGAGCCTGAAGGTGAGGATCCTTTTGTGTTTGTTGGCACTGTGCATGGACCTCATATACCTATGATATCTGTTCTGAGGGCTAGAGATCTATTACAAGGAGGTTGCATAGGACTTTGAGCTAGCGTGGTTGATACCACTTAGGTCGTGCCAGTGGGACTAGAGGAGACCAGACTAGTCTGTGAGTTTCTGGATGTGTTTCCAGAAGATTTACTAGGGTTGCCACCACATAGGGAGATTGAATTTGTGATAGAATTGGCACCAGGGATGGAGCCAGTGTCTAGGGAACCTTACAAAATGGCCCCAGCAGAATTAAAAGAACTGAAGGTACAGCTGTAGGAGCTGTTAGACTTAGGTTTTATCAGACCTAGTTTGTGAAGAAGAAGGATGGTTCTATGAGGATGTGTATTGATTACAAAGAACTGAACAAGTTAACAATCAAGAACAAGTATCCTCTGCCAAGGATAGATGACCTGTTTGACCAGTTGCAGGTAAAAGGGTATTCTCAAAGACAGACCTTCGATCTGGTTATCATTAGTTGAGGGTCAAGGAGGGAGATATACCAAAGACTGCTTTTCGAACCAGATATGGGCTGTAATGCCCCAAAATCCCTAATGCGATTTAATGGTTGGATTAGTAGGCCGGGAGGGCCATAATTGATTTATTATGCCATTAAATGATTATGTGCATGTTTATGTGAATTATATTATAATATGATGTTAAATGCATGCATATGGGTCCACATTTCATCATAGGGGCATTTTGGTAATTTGACCTGTTGAGGGCGTAATTGTATTTTGTATGCATGTTGGTGAACTATTGTTGAGGCCATATTATAATGTGGATTTGTTCGAGCCATTCGGCATGAGACTTTGAATGCAAGTTAGCAGTTTAGTCATAACGAGATTAAGTTTGGGGCTCGGGGTGAGTCTCGGGGTATTTTGGTGATTAGAGCGTTGCTGGGAATTAAAGGGTAACGAGATATGAACTATTGGTATTTAAGAATTTTGAGAATAACGGGAATTAGAGGGTGTTAATTATGATTAACAAAATATGCGGGAAATGATAGTTTTACCCTTGGGAGCCTTTAGAAAACTTTAAATGACATAGGGGAAATTTAGTCTTTTCACCCCTAGGATATGTTTAAGCCATTGAAGGCTGTGGAAGGTTAGCCAAAACAGAGTATCAAAGTTTCTCTCCCGTACAACTTTCCTTCTCATTTTTCTCTCATTTTTCTTTTGGATTTTTGAGCTTCATTTGAGGATTCAAGCTAGGGAAGTGGATCTTGAGGGCTTAGGATTGTGTTCCACCATTGAAGAGGATCCTAAACTGAGCTTGAGGTAAGTTTCTAGCCATTAAAACTCTAGCTTTGCTCTGTTTTTGGTTTGGATTTCAGCTTGATTTTCTATGTTGGTTAAAGGGAATTGATGGGAGTTTTTGGCTAGGGTTACTTGGGTTGTGATGCCTAGGAATTATGTAGATGGTTTTTGGGTTCATTTCGGACTTAAAATGAGGTTTGGAAGCTTTTGCTTCAGGTTGGAAATGGTGGAGTCGAAGGGGGAAGGATTCAGGGCAAAACTGGCTGGTTGTAGCGCTACAACGCTACTCAGAGGGGATTTCAATCTGTCTAGAGCACTGGGGCACTAGGGGTAGCGTTCCTATTTCCTCAGATTCCTGTTCTTAGCATTTTTAAGGGTTTTGGCTCGGGGTTTCAATTCCTAAGGCTCGGGATCGAATCTACTCACTGTTTGGGTACAATTCAGGGTCCTGGGAGTGAGGTTTAGGTCAAGACCCTTTTATTGTTGATTTTCATTAATGGAAGTTATAATTGGTTATGATTAGGTAACCGCTAAGGAATCAAAATGTCGATCATTCTCAAGGGTCGTTCTTTTACTGTTTCTCGCTCGAACCAGAGGTAAGAAAACTGCACCCCATATGTGACATGCATGGTTGTTCATGAGGCATGTTGAGTGTTTAAATGTGGACATTGATTGCATATCAAATGTTTAGCAAATATTTCTTACTTGTGAATGTCACTGACTTATTAGTCAGAATTAGCAATGGTGTCAGAACTAGCTGTGAAGCTGTGACTTACTAGTTAAGTTCGACAGTAGTACTGAGCACTGGTCTTATGTTATTGACCTACGAGTCAGGAGCAGCATAAGCGTCATGAACGCAGAGCTGAAAAAATTAGATCTAATCGATATCAGCATTGAATGACTCATCATGAGCATTAATACCGGACCGACCCCAAGTTTGATGAAAACTAAAAGCGCTTGCCTAGTTCCATGACTAGTCACTCAGAGCCAGGGCCAGAAGGCCTAGGTGGCTCCATCGTCACATGGCTAAGGGTACGGAACCCACACTAGTGATTCCATGGTCACTCAATTGGTTTACATTAGTGACTCTTTTATCAGTCACTCATCCGGTTTAAGCTAGTGACTCGGTCACTCATTTGTAAAGGGTGCGGAACCCACATTAGTGACTTACAACATCAGTCACTCATTTGTTTGGGGCTATAAGCTCTGGATGATTATCATGATCATCATTTAATATTATATAAATGTAGTAATGAGTTTTCTTGCTGGGCTTTGGCTCATGGGTGCTATGTGGTGCAGGTAAAGGGAAAGAAAAGCTCACCCAGCCTTAAGTGGAGAGCTTAGGTGGTGATGTGTACATATGCGGCCGCTTGACCACCAAGACCAAGGGGTTTCTCGGAGGAACTAGGGGGTCTACCCTATTTTTGCCGCTTAGGTCGGTGGATTGTAAATTTTATACTGTAATGACCATTTTGGATTGTAAATAACTTCTAAACGTTTTTATGGGCCAATGAATAGTTTTACGTTTTAAATAAAATATATCCTTTCCTTTTTGATTGATTTTTTCACCTTAACCTATTAATAACACCTAGATGCACGTTTATAACCAAAGAACTCGATTAGGGAGTTAAGCACGGTTCAAAGTTCATAGTAATGGTCTTGGAGTAACCAAGGCGTTACATGGGCATTATGAGTTCTTAGTCATGTCCTTTGGGTTGACTAATGCCCCAGTTGCTTTTATGGATTTGATGAATAGAGTGTTCAAGGATTAGCTGGACCAGTTTGTGATCGTCTTCATCAATGACATTCTGGTTTATTCTCAGTCAGAGTCAGAACATGAGCAACATCTGAGGTTGGTTCGGTGTGAATTGTGGTTATCTCAGGTAACTTTCCTTGGGCACATTATGAGTAAGGAGGGGATTAAGGTGGACCCAGCCAAGATTGAGGCAGTCAGAGATTGGCCAAGGCCAAAGAATGCTTTGGAGGTTAGGATTTTTCTTGAGTTCGCAGGTTATTATAGGCGTTTCGTGGAAGAGTTCTCAAAGATTGCCACTTCATTGACTGAACTGATGCGCAAAAATCAGAGATTTGTGTGGCCAGATAAGTGTCAGAACAACTTCCAGGAACTGAAATAGAGGTTGATTACAGTTCCAGTTCTGAGTCTTCGGATAGATCAGGAGAAGTTTGTGATATACTGTGATGCCTCACATCAGGGTTTGGGTTGTGTTCTGATGCAGTCCGAGAAGGTGATTGCTTATGCCTCACGTCAATTGAAAGAATATGAACAGAGGTACCCTACTTGTGATTTAGAGTTGACGGTTGTGGTGTTTGCATTAAAGGTATGGAGACATTATCTTTATGGGGAGAAGTGTGCAATTTATACTGATCACAAGAGCCTGAAGTACTTCTTTACACAGAAAGACCTGAACATGAGATAAAGGCGTTGGCTGGAGTTAGTAAAAGATTATGATTGTGAAATCTTGTATCATCCCGAAAAGGCCAATGTGGTAGCAAATGCTTTAAGCCGGAAGGGTCCGGGACAGATTTTCAGTGTGAGGCTGATATCCAAAGAATTAGTAGAGGATATGACCAGAGCTGGCATATAGTTGCTGGTGGGCCATTGACCAACATTACGCTACAGTCTACGCTATTGGAGAGAATAAGGGAAGGTCAGTTTGGTGATCCACAACTGACCAAGATCAGAGAGGATGTTTTAGCTGGAGTATCCAGAGATTATACAATGTCAGATATGGGCTTGTTGAGATACAAAGGTCAAATATGTGTTCCGATGGACACCGCTACGAGGCAGGAGATTCTAGATGAATCTCATACTACTCCTTACTCATTGCATCGAGGCACCATGAAGATGTATCAGGATATGAGATCACTGTATTGGTGGCCTGGGATGAAGATGGATGTAGTAGAGTATGTGGCTAAGTGCTTGACATGTCAACAGGTCAAGGATGAGAATCAAAGGGCCAGGGTACACAGTTGAAGTTCAGTTCTGCTTATCATCCTCAGACAGATGGACAATCTGAGAGGACGATCCAGATATTAGAAGACATGCCGCGAGCATGTGTGTTGGACTTTGGTGGATCCTAGAGTAAGTATCTACCTTTGATAGAGTGTTCCTACAACAACAGCTATCAGTCGACCATTGGGGTGGCTCCTTATGAGATGCTATATGGTAGGAAATGCAGATATCCCATTCACTGGGATGAGACAGGAGAAAGGAGATACTTGGGTCTTGAGGCAGTTCAGAGGACCAATGAGACCATTGAGAAGATTAGAGCTCGGATGGTTGCTTCTCAAAGCAGACAGAAAAGTTATGCAGATCCCAAATGTAGGAACGTGGAGTTCTAGGTGGGAGACTATGCCTTCCTTAGAGTCTCACCATGGAAAGGGGTGAGAAGATTTGGGAAGAAGGGCGAGCTGAGCCTAGATTTGTAGGTCCATTTGAGATCCTGGAGAGGATTGGTCAGGTGGCCTAGAGGTTGGCCTTACCACCGGCATTGTCAGCCGTGCATAACGTATTTCATGTTTCAGCTCTTCGGAGGTATATATCAGATGTGCCTCGTGTGTTAAGTTATAAAGATCGGGAACTTGAGGCAGATCTCTCCTATGAGGAACAACCAATCCAGATACTAGACAGAAAGGACAAAGTCATGAGGAATAAAACTATACCTTTGGTTAAGGTATTATGGTGGAACAGCAAGGTCGAGGAAGTGACCTGGGAGCTGGAGTCAATACCAGAGTCAGTATCCCGAGCTGTTCAGGTAAATTTCGAGAATGAAATTTTTGTAAGGAGGAGATAGTTGTAATGTCTCAAATTCCCTAATGTGGCTTAGTGCTTGGATTAGGGGGCCAGGAGGGCCATAATTGATTTAATATGAGATTATGTGATTATATGCATGATTATGTGAGTTAATTATTATACGATGATAATTGCATGCATGTGGGCCCACTTCTTATTAGAATGACATTTTCCTAATTTTGGCCATTGAGAGCATACTTGTATATTTATGTGCATGTATGTGATATATGGGTGAGACCATATTATTATGTGGATGTGTTTGAGCTATTCTACATGAGACAATCCTAGGATGCAAGTTAGAAGTTTGGTCATAACGGGGTTAATTACCGGGCTCGGGGTGAGCCTAGGGTAATTTGATGCTTAGTACATTACCGGGAATGAGTGGGTAATGGGATATGATTTATTAATTATTTGAGGATATTGGGAGTAACGGAAATTGGAGGACGTTAATTATGATTAATAGGATAGGTGGGGAATGACCATTATGCCCTTGGATGGCTTTGAAAGGTTAGATTGATTATAGGGGCAATTTGGTCATTAGATAAGTTTAAGATGGTTGTAGAAGGTTTAAGCCAAAAAACATAGTTGTGTTCTTTCACTCTCTCGATTACTCCTTTCTCTCTCTCGGTTGGGATTTTGAAGCAAGCTAGAGAATTGAAGCTTAAGGATTTGAGAATTGAGGGTTTAGGATCGTGATCAACAACTGAAGGTGTTAATTCAGGGATTGGGGTAAGGATTCTAAGCTTTAATTTTGAGTTATACTCTATTTTTAAGGCTATTTATAAGCTTGAGTTTTTTTTTATCTTAGAAGTGGATATTTTTTTATGTTTTAAATGTTTCTAGGCTTGGGTTTTGTTGTTTGAATGGTGGTAATGTTGTGGTGATGATTAATTGTGATATTGGGATTGGTTTGATGAAGATTTGGCTGAGTTTAGTTTGAAGAAAATGCAGGGGAGCTGGGTTCGCGGGGTCAAGTCGCGACCGAGTTCATGAAAGTCGATACTTGAATGTACCCTAGAGCCTCCCCTGGGCTCTATCTGGCAGGCGCGCCGAGACCCTCAGGGTCAAGTCATGACCCGCCCCTGGCACCCAAACAGGGGGCTTCCTGTCTTGGAGGCGCGCCGCGGCCTTTGGGGGCAGGTCGCGGCCTGCTTGTCTTCCTTGTGCCATGTTGGGTTTTAATGAATTTTAGGCGCGGGTTTTTGCTTCTCTAAGCTCGGGATCGATCTACTAACTATTTTAGTTGGATTCGAGGTCCCGGGAGCTGGGTTTTAGTCCATGAACCTTTTATTACTTATTTTATTGATGGGATTTCATATTTGGTTATGATTAGGTGACCACTAAGGGGCCTAAGGATAGATCATTCTCAAGGGTTGTTCTTTATTTATTTTACGCTCGAACTTGAGGTAAGAAAACTGCACCCAGTATGTGACATACATGATTATTGATGAGGCATGTTGAGTGCTCTATATATATGGACATTGGTTGCATTGTGAATGCCTGGCAGGGTTGCTTATTTGTGAATGGCACTGACTTATTAGTCAGAAACGATAATGGTGTTTAATATTGGTCAGAAAGTTATGACTTATCAGTCATGATCGGCAATAGTACTGAGCTTTGGTCATATAGTATTGACTTATGAGTCAAGAGCGACATTAGCGTTCTAACTACAGGCCAAAATGATTAGATCTAATCTACATGGGCATTAAATGCTTCACCGACCTATTGGTCGAAGAAAAATAAAGCACTTGGCTAGCCTAAGGCTAGTTACTCAGAGCCAGGGCTAAAAGGCTCAGATGACTGGAAAGTCACATGGCTTAGGGCGCAGAACCCCAGAGAGACTTATTATCATCTATTTAGGGCGCAAGACCCCAGAGACACTTATTAGTCATCTATTGAGGGCGCAGGACCCCATAAAGACTTATTAGTCACCATCTAATTAGGGCTGAAAGCCCCAGAACAATTTGCTAATATTTGTATACATGCAGTAATAAGTTTTCTTGCTGAGCCTCAGCTCACGGGTGCTATGTGGTGCAGGTAAAGGGAAAGAAAAGCTCACCCAGCCTTGAATGGAGAGCTTAGGTGGTGATATGTACATATGCGGCCGCTTGACCACCACGGCCAAGGTGTTTCTCAGGGGAACTAGGGTTTAACCCTATTTTTGCTGCTTAGGCCGGTGGATTGTAACTTTTGAACTGTAATGACCATTTTGGATTGTAAATAACTTAGTAAACACTTTTATGGGATCCCATGTATAGTATAATGTTTTTAGTAAAATATATCCATTCCTTTTTACTGAGATTTTCACCCTGACCCATTAATACACTTAGATGCACGTTTATGACCTAATGACTCATTTAGCGAGTTAAGCACTGTTCAAAATATACAGCATAACGGTCCTTGGGTGGTAGGGCGTTACACAAATACTCTCTCTCTCTCTCTCTCATGCATGCACTCTCTCTCTTGGTTCGTTGGGAAATTCTTGCGATCTAGGAGGAATCGAAGCTAGCTTAGGCTCGGGATTGCTTGGGGAAAAGCTTAGCATCGTTTTGGGCAGCAGAGGTAACGCTTTCTAGCTTTAATTCCCTGCATTTTCTCTAGTTTTAGTTAAGTTTCAGAGTTTTGAAAATTCAAGTTTGAGTTGGAGATTTGGTGAGATTTTAGCAAAGTTTTAGCTTGGGTTTTATAGGTATTGAGGTGTTGAGTTTTTTGGGAAATTTGTCTTTGGGATTTAGCTATGTTTGGGTAGGTTTTAGTGAGTTTTGGCTTGAAGAAACGAATGGGAAAACTAGGTTTTCATGGTGAGCGACCTTATTCTTGGGGCGCAGCGACTTTGATGAACGCAGGGAGATGCAGGTGCTGAAACCCCATTTGAACCACAACGCTCGTAGAGGCGCGTCGCGGCGCGTGTGGTCCAGAGGAGAGCTTTTGGGATCTCTGACTTGGGGCGTGCCAAGAATCTTTTGCCTTGGGCCATGGCGCTTGAAGGGCTTTTGAGCCCCGAGAAAGTTTTGAGTGCGGGAACTCAAACCTAAGAGCTCAGGAGTGATCCTACTACCCGGTTTAGTAGAATTCGACGTCCCGAAGGCTAGGACTCGGTCTGGAAGCCTTTATTCGCTCATTTGTAACGAGATTCTCTATTATGGTTATGACTTGGTTATCGGTAGGGGCTTAAAACTGAGATCGTGGTCGATGGTCTTTCTTAATACACTTTGCACTCAAACCTAAGGTGAGAATACTGCACCCAGTACGTGTTAAATGTGATTATCTGTGTGGTAAGGGCTCGGCCCCGTTAAGGAACATGGTCATTATTGTGTTTGTATCTAATTGGCTGAGAGGCATGATTAATATGTATTCATACTTGTATTATATGAAGTATGCTTATTAATAATTGGTTATCTATTTATTTGGTTGTTTAATGTGACTATGAATAGGGCTTGGGCCCCTGAAAATGAACATGATTATGATTATGTCTGTGATTAATTGATTAAGCTTGCGTAAATGCTCTGATTTTGGGATAACTGTTAAGAGACGTAGGCTTGTTTGCATTATCTGATTGAAAAGTCTTGGCTCATAAGTCAAGGGCGGAAATAGCGTGTTAAGCGGTGGTCAATATGGTTAGGCCTAATCAAGAGCGCATTATATGCTTGTTTGACCCAATGATCGTGGAAAATTAAAGCGCCAGGTATGCTGGACCTGCTCTAAGACTAGTTATACAGAGGATAGGGCACGGGCCCCTAGGGTGACTCATTAGTCCCATATCCTAAGGTGTTGGGCCCCAATATGACTTATTAACCATTTATTTAGGGCAATGAGCCCCTGTTATGACATGGTAGTCATTTATTTGTAATTGTATGCATGCATGAGTAAGTTATTACTACTGAGCATGCTAGATATGTATCTGGAATTTGTATTTACTGTTCATGCACATGATTAAGTTTTCTTGCCGAGGCTTGGCTCACGGGTGCTATGTGGTACAAGAAAGGGAAAAGGAAAGTTGAACCAGCCATGAGTTGGAGACCTTCAGTGGCGACGTGTACATATGCGACTGCTTGACCACCACGACTGGGGTTATCTTGGAGGAACTTGGGTTGTATCTCTTATTTTGCCGCTTAGGTCGGCTGGTTGTAACTTTTGAACTATAATAAACCTTTTAAACATCTGTTAATGTTAGTTTGGGATCCCATGTATGAACTCAAATATTTTTAATTAAAATTCAACGCTTCCCTTTGACCAAATTTTCTAACCCTAACCCTTGTCAGTAACCTTAGTTACACGTTTATAACCAAGGGACTTGATTAGCAAGTCTGTCACTATTTAAAGTACACATTGTAACGGTCCATGATTAGGAGGATGTTACAACTTGGTATCAGAGCTGGCAAGGTTTAAGGGTTCCTGAAGACTGGCTGAGCATGTACACTCGCCACTAAAGACAAGCTCGACTCAGGGTTTGGTAACTGTTTATGTGGTTATGTGTTTAATTGCTTAAATAAGATTTATATGCCTTATCTGCATTCCTTATTAGGGAGCATGAGATATTCTGATAGGGCATGACCCTTGACTAGTGAAATGATTATGTGCATGCCTGCTCAGTTGATAAATAAATGCTTGACTAGCATGCTAGAATAGAGAGCATGCTATTTGTGTTTGTAAGAGCAGGGCTTATTAATTGATGCATGAACATTATGGACACGTACTTTAGTACCACTGTTGTATATGAATGCGGTGTTGTTGGTTTTCCCCGTGGGAAGGCTTTTGGATGTGATCATCATGCCTAATGGGACAAGTCATTGATTGCAGATGAACTTAGAGGTTATGTACCTAAGGCAGTCAATGGGACTCGGCAGTGTTTATATTGAGGTTGGAATTTATAGCCAAGGCTAGAGCCCTTCGCTTGCCCCTCCTAATTAGCAACAGGTGTTTACAAACATGCAAGCAAGATTGCAGAGGCATGAGGAAGAGATCACGTGGTTGAAGCAACAGATTCTGTCAGAGAACACTTCTTCCTTTGTTATGCGAGGAGTGGCACTAGTTTTGGCTCAGCCTAGGGTTGAGAATAGGTGGGAATTAGTATATGAGAGGTTTCAAAAACATTTCCCTCCAGTTTTTGAGGGAGGCTTAGATCCATTCAGAGCTGAACAATGGATGGGCATGGTTATCTCCATCCTCGACTTTATGGGGGTTGTAGGTCACGATAGGGTGATCTGTGCTACGTATGTGTTAGGGGAGGATGCCCAGTCTTGGTGGGAAATGGTATCCTAGACGCGAGATACAACTACGATGAACTGGGAGGAATTTAGGTAGTTGTTTAATGAGAGATATTATTGTGACGTAGTTAAGACTGCACAAATAAATGAATTTCTGAACCTGGTACATGGAAACACGATAGTAACAGAGTATGTTAAAAAATTAGATGGGTTGGCCAAGTTTGCTTTTGATATGGTACCCACGGACGTGGCTCGGAAGGAGCTATTTATCCATGGATTGAATTCTGGGATAGCTCAGGCGTTAGGATCGCCCCAGTACATAAGATATCTATCTATGCTCAGGTGGTAGAGATGGCCCTTGTCGTTGAGGGCATATGAAACGAGATATGGAGGAAGAGCACCAGAGAGCGCAGAGCTCAAGTAGTGATACCCCCATTTATTGGATCAGGAAAGGGTGGAGGCCCAAGTGATCAGAAAGGAAATGTTACCGATATATTCAATACCCTTGATCTAGAAGAGGGTTCCAAAACGCTTAGATCGGTCAGCAAGGCGAGGGAAAGGATTGGAAACTCTACCTAGAATGCGCTCGACACAGGAGGCACCATCTGGGAGAATGCTGAATAAGGGCATGTTTCTTATGTGGGATGGTTGGACACCTCAGGAGGGAATGCCCAAGGCTGAGGAAGAAAGATTCAAAAGGGACAGACAACTTGACTCCAACTTGAGTGTTCACTCTTACGCAGTCAGAAGTTGAGGTGGGTTCCTCAGTAGTGACAGGTCAGCCTCCTAGTTCTAATTCATATGTTATGTTGATTGGTTTTGGTGCCATGTTTTTAGTTGTTTTGTTGCATCTAGTAGAGTCATAGACCAAATATGTAGATTATGTGATAATGTTGTGATGAGAATTTGGAACCCTATTGCCTACCGGAGAAACTGGTAACTTCTTAAGAGTTGGGTCAGATCATTACCAGTAACAGTTGATGGTAGAGATTGTCAATTGATTTGATTGTGCTAGTCATGAACGACTTTGATATGACCTTGGGTATGGAATGGTTAGCCAAGTATGGGATAACGATAGATTGCAAGAAGAAGATGGTAACCTTTGAGCCTGAGGGTGAGGATCCCTTTGTATTTGTTGGCACTATGCATGGACCCCGTATACCTATGATATCTGTACTTAGAGCTAGAGACCTGTTGCAGGGGGATGCATAGGATTCTTAGCTAGTGTGGTGGATACCACTTAGATCGTGCCACTGGGACTAGGACATACCAGATTAGTCAGTGATTTTCTAGATGTGTTTCCAGAGGATCTGCTAGGGTTACCTCTGCAGAGGGAGATATAGGCTGTGAATTAACTGGCGCTAGGGATAGAGCCAGTGTCTAGGGCACTGTATAGGATGACTCCAGCAAAGCTGAAGGAACTAAAGGTTCAGTTACAAGAGTTACTAGACTTGGGGTTTTATTAGGCCCAGTTTCTCGCCATGGGGTGCACCGATTCTCTTCGTGAAGAAGAAAGATGGTTCTCTGAGGATGTGTATCGATTATAGAGAATTGAACAAGTTAACTATCAAGAACATGTATCCTCTGCCAATGATTGATGATTTGTTTGATCAGTTACAGGGTAGGATGATATTCTCCAAGATAGATCTTTGATCTGGTTATCAACAGTTGAGGATCATGGAGGAAGATATACCAAAGACAGCCTTTCCCACTAGGTATGAGCATTATGGGTGTTTGGTGATGTCATTTGGACTGACTAATGCTTCAGCAGCAGTTATGGATCTGATGAATAGGGTGTTCAAAGATTACCTAGATTGGTTCGTGATCGTCTTTATCGATGATATACTGGTATACTCCCAATCAAAGTCAGAGCACAAGCAACATCTCATGATGAGTTGTATCATGATAAATAGTTGGGTTTTACTGGTGAGAATGAATATATAAGTTGTGGTAAGTGAATTGAAGGATTGGGATGAAATTGGATAAGTTTTGGTTGGGTTCGGCTGCAGAAAAACCCAGAAAATTATGGGTTCGTGAGGATGATCCACGACTCTTTTATGGTGAGTCGTGGCCTGCGAAGGGAATTTTGAGCCAGCAGGGCTCGGTGGCAGGGGCGGGCCGCGATGCCTCAGGGGCGCACTGCGGCGCACATTGGTTTCCAGGGAGACCGAGCCTCTGGAATTGGAGGCGGGCTGCGGCTCGGGTGTGAGGGGTCGTGGCCCTTAAGGGGAATTTTGTCCTAAATGAGATTTTTAGATTGGGAACCTAACCATTTGGGCTCGGGATCGATTCTACTTCCTTGTTAAGTGGAATTTGATGTCCCGGAGGCTAAGAGTTGGTCTGGAAGTTGTTATTTACCTGTTATTGATGGGAACTTCCTTATTACGGTTGTGACTAGGTTTTCGCTAAAGGCTTGAATCGATAATCATACTCAGAGGGTCGTCGCTAATAACCCGCATACGGACCAAAGGTAAGAAAACTACACCTGTTATGTGAATGCATGATTAGAGCTTAGTCAAGGTGATGAACATAATTATAATTATGTTTGTGAATATCAGATTAGGTATATTGTAATGTGCATAATTATGATTATGCTTATGACTGCTATGTGAATGTATTACAATGCATTGTGATTGTTGATAAGTATGCTATATTAAACATGTGACTGTCTATTATGACTGTGAAGCCTAGTTTATAAACTAGGGTATTATTAGGGTGTTAAGTGGGGATCAACTTATTAGTTGAGAGTGTGATGGGCTCTGGGAGACTCGCCTCATAAGTTGAGAATCCCAAGGCTTCAACTTATAAGTTGGAGGCACGTGGTGGCTTGACTTATAAGTCAGGGGCTTAAGGAACTTAGTTTATAAGCTAAGATTGGCATAATGCACGCGGAGTGCAGGCCACCATGGCTGGGCCACCCTGGGAGTGCGACATGCACTTGACTGGCTCGGATGCCAACAACTTGAAAGAGAGTGCAACATGCACTTGTGTGACTCTATGGTCTCCAGTTTAGTTTAGTGAATGCATCAGTATCAGTTATTACTGCTTGATAATCGTTTCAATCTGTAAGCTGTTGAATATGTTTTCTTGTTGAGTCCTCTGGCTCATAGGTGCTTTGTGATGCAGGTAAAGGTAAAGAGAAGCTCAACCAGCCAAGAGTCGGAGGGCATTAGGAGTGGTATGTACATATGCGGTCTGCTCGACCACCACGGCGGAGATGCTCAGGGGAACTAAGGTCAAACCCAGCTTTTGCCGCCTAGGTCGGCTTATTGTGTAACCTGAGAGTTGTAATTGGCTTTTAAACTGCTGTTTTTTTGGGATCCCATGTAAAGAACTTGTCTTTAACTTAATGGAAATGTTTATGAGTTGAACAAAAGTTTAATACCGAAACCTTTAGTGTCTTAATCACATGTTTAGTCCAAATGACTTGTTTAGCAAGTTCAACACTGGTTTTAAACACCCTTGGTAAGGGACCCTAACTAGCAGGGAGTTACAATTTGGTATCAGAGCAGCCAAGGTTTAAGGGTTCCTGACGTTGGACTGGGCATGTACATTCACTGCTAAAGACAAGCTCGACTCAGGGTTGGGTAACTATTAATATAGTTATGTGTATATTTGCTTAAATGAGTTATGTGTGCTTTATCTGCTAGCCTAGATGAGAAGTATGAGTTGTTATGATAGGGCCTGGCCCTTGACTATTGTGTGTAGGTTGAGAACGTGTTTATTAGCACGATAGAGATTAGTAAATGCTACAGGATTGCTTATTAGCGTCGTTGAACTTGATCAATGTCAGAAATTCTTATTAGCGCTGTTATATGTGTACCCTGGATAGAGGATGCTTATTAGCGCCATAGTGTGTTCAAGAAAAATGTTTATTAGCATTGTTAAGTGGTTATGCATGCCAAAGAATATGCTTATCAACATCTTGTTTAGGTGATACCATGAATTTTCTTCTTATTAGCATGATTATTGAATGTGAAATATTGGGATGCTTATTAGCATTGTCAATGCATGTGGATGCTTATTCGATCGGTTTTGAACCGTGGGTTGATGTGAGATACCGTTATTATTGCCTGATAAGCTGAGTCATTGATTGCAGATAGACTTGGAAGTATGCTTCCAGGGCAATCTAATGAGCCAGCCAGTGCTGGGAATCAGGCCAAAAGTAACGATCAGTGTCAGAACCCTCCGCCAGCCCTTGAGAACTGGCAACAGGTGCTTGTAGATTTGCAAGCTCAACTGCAGAGGAAGAATGAAGAGATATTACGATTGAGGAAACAGCAGGTTCCAGCTGGGAACACTGCATCAGGGGCCCCATCTGTTGTTTCAGTACCGGCCGTACAGCAGCAAACAGAGTTGGAGAACTGTTGGGAGTTGGTATATGAGCAGTTCAGGAAGCAACACCCTCCAGTATTCAAGGGTGGCGTAGATCCACTTAAGGCAGAGCAGTGGATGGCTATGATTACGTCCATCTTGGACTTCATGAGAGTTGTGGGCAATAAAAGGGTGGCCTCTGCCACGTACATGTTTCGGGAGGATGCCCGAATCTGGTGGGAGGTGGTGTCCCAAACTAGAAATGTAACTACAATGGGTTGGGAAGAGTTTAAAACCTTCTTCAATGAAAAGTATTACAATGAGGCCGTTAAAGCTGCAAAGGTCGAGGAATTTAGTAAACTTTTGCAGGGGAATATGTTAGTGACTGAGTATGCCCTGAAATTCGACAGATTAGCCAAGTTTGCTCCAAACTTAGTGCCTACTGATGGGAAAAGGAAGGAAAGATTCCTTCAGGGGCTGCAGCCTATGATAGCCTGGGATGCCAGAATTACCACTGTACCTGGAGTGATGACATACGCTCAGGTAGTGGAAAGAGCCCTTACTGCATAGGGAGCTGAGAATAAGATCTGGCGTGATAACGCAGCCAGGAGGGATATGAGGAGGACGGGACCTCCCTTCTTAGGAGTTAGTAGGGGCGGAGGCCCCGGCGACTAGAAAAGAAAGACCCCAGATACCAGTTTGGCTCCTAGACCTGATAGGAGGCCACAGGGTGCGCAGATTGGCCGTCATGGCAGCAATGAGAACTGGACGACATATCCAGAATGTACTAGATGCAGGAGACGTCATCTGGGTGAGTTTCGGGCGAAGGCCTGTTTTGTATGTGGACTTGTGGGGCATCTTAAGAAGGATTGCCCAAGAGTGAGGAAAGAAGAACTTAAGAAGCCAGATAGCTCGACTCTGGCTCGAGTATTTGCATTGACACAAGCTGAGGCTGAGGCTAAGCCTTCAGTGGTCACAGGTCAGCTTTCTAGTGCTGGCATATCTTATTCTATGTTGATTGATTCTGGTGCTACACAATCTTTTGTATCTAGTAGGATTGTTGATAGTTTGTGTAGGCCCTGTGAGTTTTATGCTGTGGGATTTGGGACGTTATTACCCACTGGGGAGTTGGTGGTTTCCAGGAGGTGGGTTAGGTCTTTACCAGTGATGGTAGATGGTAGGGAATTATCAATTGATTTAATAGAGTTAGCCATGACCGATTTTGACATGATTTTGGGAATGGACTGGTTAACTAGATATGGAGCAACCATTGATTGTAAAAAAAAGATGGTAACTTTTGATCCTGAGGGTGAGGAACCTTTCGTATTTGTTGGCACAGTGCATGGACCCCGAATGCCTATGATTTCAGCATTAAGGGCTAGGGACCTATTACAGAAAGGCTGCATAGGATTCCTAGCCAACGTGGTGGATACCACGCAGGTCATGCCAGTGGGACCATCAGAGACTAGGTTGGTCTGTGAATTCCTGGATGTGTTTCCAGAAGATTTACCAGGATTGCCACCGCGCAAAGAGATAGATTTTGTTATTGAGCTGGCACCAGGGACAGAACCAGTGTCTAGGGCACCTTATAGAATGGCCCCAGCTGAGTTGAGGGAACTCAAGGTACAGTTACAGGAGTTCTTAGATCTGGGTTTTATTAGACCTAGTTTCTCACCATGGGGTGAACCAGTGTTATTTGTGAAGAAGAAGGGCGGTTCGCTAAGGATGTGTATAGACTATAGAGAACTGAATAAGTTGACCATCAAGAACAAGTACCCTCTACCAAGGATAGATGACTTATTTGATCAACTGCAAGGTAAAATGGTGTTCTCAAAGATAGATCTTCGATCTGGTTATCACCAGTTGAGAATTAAGGACGAAGACATACCCAAGACAGCTTTCCGTACTAGATATAGGCACTATGAGCTTCTCATTATGTCATTTGGTTTGACTAACGCTCCGGCAGCTTTTATGGACCTAATGAACAGGGTGTTCAAGGACTATCTGGATCAGTTTGTGATCGTCTTCATTGATGATATCTTGATTTATTCACAGTCAGAGGAGGAGCATGAGCAATACTTCAGGTTGGTCTTGCAGAGACTGAGAGAACATAAGCTATTCGCGAAGTTTAAAAAGTGTGAGTTCTGGTTGCCACAGGTGACATTCTTAGGTCATATCGTTAGTAGAGATAGGATCAAGGTAGATCCATCTAAGATTGAAGCAGTTAAGAATTAACCAAGGCCAAGGAATGCCTCAGAGATTAGAAGCTTCCTTGGGTTGGCAGGCTATTACAGGAAATTTGTGGAAGGATTCTCCAGAATATCATCTCCATTGACAGAATTAACATGTAAGAACCAAAAGTTTACATGGTCAGATAAATGTGAGATTAGCTTCCAGGAGTTGAAGTGGGGTTTGATTACCGCTCCAGTCTTGAGTCTTCCGACCGGTCAGGGGGGATTTATGGTTTACTGTGATGCCTCAAGGCAGGGGCTAGGCTGTGTCCTTATGCAGGCAGAGAAGGTGATTGCATATGCATCACGATAATTAAAGGATTATGAGCAGAGGTATCAAACTCATGATTTGGAGTTGGCAGCAGTGGTCTTTGCATTGAAGGTATGGAGGCATTACCTTTATGGGGAGAAGTGTGAGATATATACAGACCACAAGAGTCTCAAGTATTTCTTTACACAGAAGGATTTGAATATGAGACAGAGGCATTGGCTAGAACTAGTGAAAGACTATGATTGTGATATTCTTTATCATCCAGGGAAAGCCAATGTGGTGGCTGATGACCTAAGTTGGAAAGGTCCAGGACAGTTGTATAGTGTGAGACAGATATCCAAGGAGTTAGCAGAGGATATGACCAGAGCAGGGATTGAGTTAGTAGTGGGCCAGTTAGCCAACATTACCCTGCAGTCTACTCTCCTAGACAGGATAAAGGAGAATCAGTTACAAGAGCCACAGTTGGTGAAGATTAGAGAGGATGTTCGACCTGGAGCAGCCAGGGACTATTCTATATCTGATATGGGCCTGCCAAGATACAAGGGTCGGATTTGTGTTCCGTTGGATGTTGTTATTAGACGAGAGATTCTGGATGAATCTCATACCACCCCGTATTCCTTGCATCCCGGTACCACCAAGATGTATCAGGACTTACGAACTTTGTATTGGTGGCTGGGGATGAAGGGTGATGTAACTGAATATGTAGCCAAGTGTTTGACGTGTCAGCAGATCAAAGCTGAACATCAGAGACCTGCAGGTTTATTACAACCCTTGGACATTCCAGAGTGGAAGTGGGAAGACATCGCAATGGATTTTGTGGTGGGATAGCCTAAGACAGTAGGTCAGCATGATTCAGTATGAGTGATAGTAGATAGATATACTAAATCAGCTCACTTTCTACCGGTGAGGACAACCTATACCGTTGACCAGTATGCAGATCTCTATGTTAAAGAGATAGTACGTCTTCATGGAGCTCCGAGGTCGATCGTGTCAGTTCGAGATCTTACTTTTACTTCCAAGTTCTGGGGAAGTTTGCAGAAAGCAATGGGCATACAACTAAAGTTTAGTACATCGTATCATCCTCAGACTGATGGTTAGTCTGAGAGGACTATCCAGATACTGGAGGACATGCTAAGAGCATGTGTTCTGGATTTTGAGGGGTCTTGGAGTAAGTATTTACCCCTGATAGAGTTTTCCTACAACAACAGCTATCAGGCAACCATATGAGTGGCTCCTTATGAGATGTTGTATGGTAGGAAGTGCAGATCACCAATTGGATGAGTTGGGTGAGCGCAGATACTTGGGCCCTGAGGCAGTTCAGAGGACCAATGAAGCTTTAGAAAAGATCAAAGCTCGGATGCTCGCATCACAGATAGATAGAGAAGTTATGTGAATCCAAAGCATAGGAACGTGGAGTTCCAAGTGGGAGATTATGTCTTCCTTAGAGTCTCACCGTTCAAAGGGGTGAGAAGATTTGGCAAGAAGGGCAAGCTAAGCCCTAGATTCGTAGGATCATTTGAGATTCTGGAAAGAATTGGTTAGGTAGCCTATAGGTTGGCATTACCTCCAGCGTTGTCGGCTGTGCACAATGTGTTTCATATCTCGATGCTACGAAAGTATGTTTATGACGAGACTCATGTGCTGAGTTATGAAGATCTAGAGCTGCAGACAGATTTTTCCTTCGAGGAGCAGCCAGTCCAGATATTAGACAGGAAGGACAAGGTCCTGAGGAATAAAGTTATACCTTTAGTAAATGTATTATGGAGGAACAACAAGGTTGAGGAGTCGACTTGGGAGTTGGAATCAACTATGAGGGATCAGTATCCCGAATTGTTCAGGTAAAATTTCGAGGACGAAATTCCTATAAGGAGGGGATAGTTGTAACATCCCAAATTTCCTAATATGGCTTAGTGCCTGGATTAGGGGGCCGTGAGGCAATAATTGAGTTATTATGTGAATTATATTATAATATAATCATGCTTGTATGTTAGAGATATTAAATATGTGTATGTGGGCCCGTTTCTTATAAAAAGGGTATATTAGTAATTTGACCCGTTTGGGGTATAAACGCAAATATGTGTCTGTGTGATTGAGACCACATTATTATGTGGATATATTTGGGTTACTCGGCGAGAGGGGATCCCGATGAGCAAGTTAGCAGAAAAGTCACAACGGGGTCTTGATACCCGGCTCGGGGTGAGCTTGGGGGTACTTTAGTAATTTAGTACATTACCGGGAACTAGTGGGTAATGGGAGATTTAATGGTTACTATTTTGTGGAAGTTGGGGATTTAGAGAAACACTTGAGGATTTACTGGAAGTGGCAATTGGCGGAATTTTCCTTGAGGTCACTAGAGGACTTAAATTAGTGGTAAGGGCAATTTGGACTTTTTGGTAAAAAGGGATATATGACTTAGGCAGCTGGAATCTAGACTTATTTAGAAAGAAACAAAGAAGGAAAAATTCTCTCTCTCTCCCTCTCTTTCCCATAGCTCCCTCCCTCTCTTTGGAAAATTGGGGGATTTTGGATAATTGAAGGAGCAAAACATAGGAAATTGGGGATTTGGTGTTCAAGACTAAACTAGGAGCAGCTTGGAAGCATAAGACAGCCATTTGAGGTAAGAATTACTTTGAACTCTAAGATTAAATTCAGTTAGTTGAAGCTTTTCTAAAACTTTAGGCTTGGGTTTGAATTTTGGGGATTTTGATGAGTTGTATCATGATAAATAGTTGGGTTTTACTGGTGAGAATGAATATATAAGTTGTGGTAAGTGAATTAAAGGATTGGGATGAAATTGGATAGGTTTTGGCGGGGTTCGGCTGCAAAAAAACCCAGAAAATTCTGGGTTCGTGAGGATGAGCCACGGCCTGTGAAGGGAATTTTGAGCCAGCAGGGCTCGGTGGCCGGGGTGGGCTGCAGCGCCTCAGGGGCGCATCGCGGCGCGCGTTTGTTTCCAGGGAGGCCGAGCCTCTGGAATTGGAGGCGGGCTGCGGCTCTGGTGTGAGGGGCCACGACCCTTAAGGGGAATTTTGGCCTAAATGAGATTTTTAGATTGGGAACCTAACCATTTGGGCTCGGGATCGATTCTACTTCCTTGTTAAGTGGAATTCGATGTCCCGGAGGCTAAGAGTTGGTCTGGAAGTTGTTATTTGCCTGTTATTGATGGGAACTTTCTTATTACGGTTGTGACTAGGTTTTCGCTAAAGGCTTGAATCGGGAATCGTACTCAGTGGGTCGTCGCTAATAACCCACATACGGACCAAAGGTAAGAAAACTGCACCTGTTATGTGAATGCATGATTAGAGCTTAATCAAGGTGATGAACATGATTATAATTATGTTTGTGAATATCATATTAGGTATATTGTAATGTGCATAATTATGATTATGCTTATGACTGCTATGTGAATGTATTACAATGCATTGTGATTGTTGATAAGTATGCTATATTAAACATATGACTATCTGTTATGACTGTGAAGCCTAGTTTATAAACTAGGGTATTATTAGGGTGTTAAGTGGGGATCAACTTATTAGTTGAGAGTGTGATGGGCTCTGGGAGACTTGCCTCATAAGTTGAGAATCCCAAGGCTTCAACTTATAAGTTGGAGGCACGTGGTGGCTTGACTTATAAGTCAAGGGCTTAAGGAACTTAGTTTATAAGCTAAGATTGGCATAATGCACGCGGAGTGCAGGCCACCATGGCTGGGCCACCCTGGGAGTGCGACATGCACTTGACTGGCTCGGATGCCAACAACTTGAAAGAGAGTGCAACATGCACTTGTGTGACTCTATGGTCTCCAGTTTAGTTTAGTGAATGCATCAGTATCAGTTATTACTGCTTGATAATCGTTTCGATCTGTAAGCTGTTGAATATGTTTTCTTGTTGAGTCCTCTGGCTCATAGGTGCTTTGTGATGCAGGTAAAGGTAAAGAGAAGCTCAACCAGCCAAGAGTCGGAGGGCATTAGGAGTGGTATGTACATATGCGGTCTGCTCGACCACCACGGCGGAGATGCTCAGGGGAACTAAGGTCAAACCCAGCTTTTGCCGCCTAGGTCGGCTTATTGTGTAACCTGAGAGTTGTAATTGGCTTTTAAACTGCTGTTTTTTTGGGATCCCATGTAAAGAACTTGTCTTTAACTTAATGGAAATGTTTATGAGTTGAACAAAAGTTTAATACCGAAACCTTTAGTGTCTTAATCACATGTTTAGTCCAAATGACTTGTTTAGCAAGTTCAACACTGGTTTTAAACACCCTTGGTAATGGACCCTAACTAGCAGGGCGTTACAAGTACTATAGAGACTGAGAGAGCATAGGCTGTATGAAAAATTCAAGAAGTACGAGTTCTGATTGCCACATGTGACTTTCTTAGGTCACATAGTCAGTAAGGATGGAATTATGGTGGATCCATCAAAGATTGAGGCGGTCAGAGATTGGCCAAGGGCGAAGAATGCTTCAGAGATCAGAAGTTTCTTGGGATTGGCAGGCTATTACAGACGCTTCGTGGAGGGATTTTCTAAGATTGTGTCACCACTGACAGAGTTAACACGCAAGAATCAGAGGTTCATATGGTCAGACAGGTGTAAGGACAACTTCCAGAGACTGAAGAAGAGTTTGATTACTGCTTCAGTTCTGAGTCTTCCTACTGATCAGGATAAGTTGTGGTTTATTGTGACGCCTTGAGGCAGTGCCTAGGTTGTGTCCTTATGTAAACAGGGAAGGTGATTGCCTATGCATCACGTTAGTTGAAGGAGTATGAGCAGAGGTACCCCACACATGATCTAGAGCTTGCAGCAGTGGTTTTTGCACTAAAGGTGTGTCGACACTACTTATATGGTGAGAAGTGTGAGATATACACAGATCACAAAAGTTTGAAATACTTCTTCACCTAGAAAGGACTTAAATATGAGGCACAGACGTTGGTTAGAGCTAGTGGAGGATTATGATTGTGAGATCCTCTATCACCCAAGGAAAGCCAACGTGGTGGCAGATGTCTTAAGCTGGAAGGGTCCGGACAGTTGTACAGTGCGAGACAGATTCTTAAGAAGTTGGCAGAGGATATGACTAGAGCAGGTATTGAGCTAGTGGTGGGCCAGTTAGCCAACATCACCTTGTAGTCTACTCTTTTAGAGAAGATCAAGGAGAAATAGTTGGGTGGCCATAATTGGGAAGGATTAGAGGGATGTCCTTGCTGGAGTGGCTAAGGAATATATAGTGTCAGACATGGGTTTATTGAGATACAAGGATTAGATTTGTGTTCTGATGGACACTGGGATCAGACAGGAGATTCTGGATGAATCTCATACTACCCCTTATTCTCTACATCAAGGCACCGCGAAGATGTATCAGGATTTGAAAGTGTTATATTGGTGGCCTGGGATGAAGAGGGACGTGACTGAGTATGTGGCAAAGTGCTAGACCTGTCAGCAGGTCAAGGCAGGGCATTAGAGACCAGCAGGGCTATTACAACCTCTGAATATCCCAGAGTGGAAATGGGAGGAAATCACGATGGATTTTGTGGTAGGGTTTCCTAGGATGGTGGGACTGCATAATTCAGTCTGGGTGATTGTAGATCGGCATACAAAATCAGCTCACTTTCTACCAGTGAGGACGAGTTACACGGTTGACCAGTATGCAGAACTCTATGCGAGAGAGATAGTACGCCTTCATGGGACTCCGAGGTCTATCATGTCGGACAGGGAGCCCATCTTTACTTCCATGTTTTGGGGAAGTTTACTGAAGGAGATGGGTACACAACTGAAGTTCAGTACAACTTATCATCCTCAGACTGATGGTCAGTCTGAGAGGAACATCCAGATACTGGAGGACATGCTGAGAGCATGTGTATTGGACTTTGAAGGATCCTGGAGTAAATATTGGCCTATGTTAGAGTTTTCCTATAATAACAACTACTGGTAGTGTATTGGAGTGACACCTTATGAGATGTTGTATGGTAGGAAGTGTAAATCGCCCATTCACTGGGATAAGATGGGTAAGAAGAAATATTTGGGTATTGAGGCAGTTCAGAGAACCACTGAGGCTATTGAAAAGATTTGAGCTCGGATGCTCGCGTCTCAGAGATATTCAGACCCAAAGCGGTGGAACGTGGAGTTCCAAGTGGGAGACTATGTCTTCCTTAGGGTTTCACCACTAAGAGGGGTGAAGAGATTTAGGAAGATGGGAAAGTTGAGCCCTAGGTTTGTTGGACCATTTTAGATCCTGGAGAGGATCGGTCAGGTGGCCTATAGGTTAGCCTTACCCCCGACATTGTCTAGTGTGCACAACATATTTCATATTTCCATGTTGAGGATCTATTAGATGTGACTTATGTGTTGAGTTATGAGGATCTGGAACTGGTCTTGAGGAGCAAGACTATTCCTTTGGTTAAGGTATTATGGAGGAACAACAAGTTCGAGGAAGCGACCTGGGAGCTGGAGTTAGATATGCGGGATCAGTATCCCGAGTTGTTTAGGTAAAATTTCAAGGACGAAATTTATGTAAGGAGGGGATAGTTGTAACGTCCCAAATTACTAATGAGGCTTAGGGCCTTGATTAGGGGGTCAGGATGGCAAATTATGGAAAATTATGTGATTAAATTATGAAATATGTGTTTATGTGATATATATGTGTATAATTGTATAATTACGTGAGTTATATTATAATATGACTAGATATGCATGTTTAGGTGTATTAAATATGCATGTGGGTCTGTTTCTTATTATAAGATAAATTTTCGTAATTTGGCCCATTATGGATATATTTGGAATATATGTGCATATATGTTATATATGTGTGAGACCACATTACTATGTGGATATATTTGGGATACTCGACACGAGGCGATCCTAGGGAGCAAGTTAGCGGGAAAGTCACAACGGGACTGAATACCCCACTCGGGGTGACTTAAGGGGTGTTTTGAGTATTTAGCACATTACCGGATATCGAGTAACAAGGATAAATATTCGAGGATATATTTGAAGTTAGTGAGACTAGGAGGGAATTTCAAGGACTTTGACCATTTTACCCAGAGACATTTTTGGGTACCCCGAGCCTCGGGATTTACTTAGAGTTACTTGAACTCTAAGTAACCTCTCATAAAACAAAAAACACTGAAAAACAGAGGAGCACATACTCTCTCTCTCTCTCTCTTGTGCATACACCATTTCTCTCAGTTCGTTGGGAAATTCTTGTGATCTAGGAGGAATCGAAGTTAGCTTAGGCTCGGGATTGCTTGGGGAAAAGCTTAGCATCATTTTGGGTAGTAGAGGTAACGACTTCTAACCTTAATTCCTATATTTTCTCTAGATTCAGTTAAGTTTCAAAGTTTTGAAAACTCAATTCTGAGTTGGATATTTGGTGAGGTTTTAGCCAAGTTTTAGCTTGGGTTTTGTGGGTATTGAGGTGCTGAGTTATTTGGGAACTTTGATTTTGGGATTTAGCTATGTTTGGGTAGATTTTTGGTGAGTTTTGGCTTGAAGAAGCAAATGGGGAAACTGGGTTTTCATGGCGAGTCGCGACCTTGTTCTTAGGGCGCTGCGACTCTCATGTACGTAGGGAGATACAGGTGCTGAAACCCCATTTGAGTCATGGCACTAGTAGGGGGGCGCGCACGACACATGTGGTCCAGAGGAGAGCCCTGGGTCTCTCTGACTTGGGGTGGGTCGCGACTCTTTTGCCTTGGGTCGCGACGCTTAAAGGGATTTTGAGCCCCGAGAAGGTTTTGAGTGCAAGCACTCAAACCTAAGGACTTGGGATCGATCCTACTACCCGGTTTAGTTGAATTCGACATCCCAAAGGCTAGGACTCGGTCTGGAAGCCTTTATTCACTCGTTTTAACGAGATTCTCTATTATGGTTATGACTAGGTTATCGCTAGGGGCTCAAAACTGGGATCATGCTTGAGGGTTGTTCTTAATACACATTACACTCAGACCTAAGGTGAGAATATTGCACCCAATACGTGTTAAATGTGATTATCTACTTGGTAAGGACTCGACCACGTTAAGGAACATGGTCATTACTATGTTTGTATCTAATTGGTTGAGATGTATGATTAATATGTATGCATACTTGTATTATCTGAAGTATGCTTATTAATAACTAGTTATCTATTTATTTGGTTGTGTAATGTGACTTTGAATAGGGCTTGTGCCCTTGTGATTAATTGATTAAGCATGCATGAATGCTCTATTTTGGGATAAATGGTAAAAGACGTAGGCTTGTTTGCATTATCTGATTGAAAAGCCTTGGCTCATAAGTCAAGGGCGGCAATAGCGCGCTGAGCGCTGGTTGATATGGTTAGGCATAATCAGGAGCACATTATACACTTGTCCGACCCAATGGTCGTGGAAAATTAAAGCGCCAGGTACGCTGGGCCAGCTCTAAGACAGTTATACAGAGGATAGGGCACGAGCCCTCGAGGTGACTCATTAGTTCCATATTCTATGGCGTTGGGCCCCAATATGATTTATTAACCATTTATTTAGGGCAGCGGGCCCCTGTTATGACATGGTAGTCATTTATTTGTAATTGTATGAATGCATGAGTAGGTTATTACTGTTGGGCATGCTAGATATGCATCTGGAATTTGTATTTACTGTTCATGCACATGATTAAGTTTTCTTGCTGAGCCTTGGCTCACGGGTGCTATGTGGTGCAGGTAAGGGAAAAGGAAAGTTGGACCAGCCATGAGTTGGAGAGCTTTGGTGGCGACGTGTACATATGCGACTGCTCGACCACCACGACCAGGGTTATCTTGCAGGAACTAGGGTTGTATCACTTATATTGCCGCTTAGGTTGGTTGGTTGTAACTTTTGAACTATAATAAACCTTTTAAACATCTGTTAATGTTAGTTTGGGATCCCATGTATGAACATAAATATTTTTAATGAAAAGTCAACGCTTCCCTTTAACCAAAATTTTTAACCCTAACCCTTGTCAGTAACCTTAGTTACACGTTTATAACCAAGGGACTTGATTAGCGAGTCTGACACTATTTAAAGTACACAATGTAACGGTCCTTGATTAGGAGGATGTTACAAGTTACTTCTCTTCGGCCAGTTGACCGGTCTGTCTCATGTTAAAATGTTTTCTTGCCTTTGTCTGTGAGTAGGTCAGTTAGGTGACCACACTTCAATAGGTTGGATACTTCGAGTCTCAAGGAAATGCACTCATCTGTCTGGTGACCATGGTCACTGTGGAATTCACACCATTTTGTTTTGTCTTGATGGTCAGTTGGAGTTCTCATCCTTTCAGGCCATTTTACTCTGTCCCCGAGTCTTTTTAATATGCCAACAATTTCAGCTGGTGAGATCGAAAGATTATATTCTGGTATTTTTGGTCTGTCTCAGAGAGGTGTCTCGGACGACCGGTTGTACTCCCTTCTTCTGTTCTCTGATCTGCTAGGATATTGGTATGTCTCTAACCGTCTGTCACTCTATCATCTGTCCACCCTTGAGTCTCTTTGAGTGTCCTTCCTTGGGGAAGAGTGATAATAGTTTGCTTGGTCCTCTTCCCACTTGATCTGTGCCCATGCCTTGGCAAGGACATCTTCCATTGTCTTGCAAGAGTTCTTGGTAAGTTCTTTGTATAGGTTCGAGTCGTAGCAGAGTCCTTTGTGGAAGGCTAAGATGGCTATGTCCTGATTACAATTGGTTATAGACACATTCTCTTTGTTGAATCGACCTACATAATCTCGTAAAGGCTCACTTTGTCGTTGAACTATGATGTATAGGTCTTCCACTAACTTTTCAAGCTTCGTGCTACTAGCAAATTGCTCAACAAAAGTGTCAGTCAATTGTGCAAAAATATAAATAGAATTATTAGGTAAATTAGTATACCACTGGAGAGATGGTCCAATCAGACTATAACCAAACCCCTTACACATGCATGCTTCCTTCATGTCGCGTGGGATGGCAACGGTGAATGTAACGCCCTAGTTACTCCAAGACCGTTACTGTGAGCTTTCAACCGTGCTTAACTCGCTAATCAGGTTCTTTGGTTATAAACGTGCATCTAGGTGTTATTAATAGGCTAAGGTGAAAACTAATCAAAAGGAAATGATATATTTTATTTAAAACATAAAACTGTTCATGGGCCCATAAAAGCATTTACAAGTTATTTACAATACAAAATGGTCATTACAGTGTAAAATTTACAACCCGCCGACCTAAGTGGAAAAAATTGGGCTAACCCCCTAGTTCCTCCAAGAACTCCTTGGTCGTGGTGGTCAAGCGGCCACATATGTATACATCACCACCTAAGCTCTCCACTCAAGGCTGGGTGAGCTCTTTTTTCCCTTTACCTGCACCACATAGCACCCCTGAGCCCAAGCCCAGGAAGAAAGCTCATTACTACATGTATATAATATCTAATGATGATCATGATAATCATCCAGGACTTATAGCCCTAAAAAAATGAGTGACAGATGTAAAAGTCACTAATGTGGGTTCCGCACCCTTAGCAAATGAGTGATCGTGTCACTAGATTAAACCAGGTGAGTGACTGATGAGCAAGTCACTAATGTAAACCAAATGAGTGATCATGGAATCACTAGCGTGGGTTCCGTACCCTTAGCCATATGAGAATGGAGTCACCTGGGCCTTCTGGCTTTGGTTCTGAGTGACTAGTCATGAAACTAGGCAAGCGCTTTTAGTTGTCATCGAACTTGGGGTCGATCTGACATTAATGCTCATGATGAGTCATTCAATGCTGATGTCGATTAGATCTAATATTTTCGGCTCTGCATTCAGGACGCTTATGCCGCTCCTGACTCATAGGTCAATAACATACGACTAGTGCTCAATACTACTGTCGAACTTGACTAGTAAGTCACAGCTTCACGTTCAGTTCTGACACCATTTCCGATTCTGACTAATAAGTCAGTGCCATTCATAAGTAAGCAGAATTTGCTAAGAATTTGATATGCAATCAATGTCCACATTAATAACCATGCATATCACATATGGGGTGCAATTTTCTTTCCTCTGGTTCGAGCGAGAATTAGTAAAAGAACGACCCTTGAGAACGATCTGTCTTTTAGTTCCTTAGCGGTCACCTAGTCATAACCAATTGGAATCCATCAATAAAGTAACTCAATAAAAGGTTCACAATCTAAAACCTCACTCTCGGGATCAATCCCGTACTCTCGGGACTCCCAATCCACCCAAACGGGGTAGTGGAACCATTCCCTGAGCCCCCAAAGTCATCCCGAGCCCTAAAAATTAGACTTGCTGAGACTGACCTAGCGCTGGGGCGCTGCTAGGTAGTGCTGGGGTGCTGCCCCAAGTCAGAGAGAGTCCCACTCTCTGCCCTGCCTAACGCTGGGGCACCACCTACAGACCAGATTTTTCTGGTCATCTCCCCTGCGACTTCCCCTAAAAACCATGCTTCCAAACCAATCTCAAATATCATTCAACCCCCAAAACTTCTTCCATACCATAACCTCATCAAAACTAGGGGTGAACATTTGACCCGCAAAACCCGCCCGACTCGAACCCCGAGAACCCAAATTTTTGGAAAACCTGTTCATTTCGGGCTTAATTCGACCCGAACTCGAAATATGTCGGGTCGGGTTCAGGTGACACTCGAACCTGACCGAAATTTTAAAAAAAAAAATATGAAAAAATGGTATTTTAAAAAAATGGTATTTTCGGCCCAAAACCCAGCAGGCCCAGTTCAACCCGAAAAAATTCGGATCGGTTTCGGTACCATTTTTCTCCACCCGAAACCCGCAAAACTCGAAACTCGAAAATCCAACCCGTGTGCACCCCTAATCAAGACCCAAGAAAACTTTCTCAAAAACTCCCATTAATTCTCAACTAATCACTTCAAATTTCTAAACTGAAAACTACTAGAAAAACAGAGTAGAACCAAAGTTTCATGGCTGAATTCTTACCTCAAGCTTGAAATGAGTCCTCTTCAATGGATGAACTAAAGTTCTAAGCTCCAAACCTTGATTCCCTAGCTTGGTTCTTCAAATAGGGTTAAAAAATTCCAAAGGAGAAAAGAGGAGGATGGTGATCGAGAGAAGGAAAGAGAAGGCTCTGTTTTGGTTTCGGTTTCTACAGCTTGAATGGCTGATATATATCTTAGGGGTGAAAAGACTATTTTTCCCCTAGGTCATTTAAAGTCTTCTAAAGGCTCCCAAGGGTAAATCTGTCATTTCCCGCTTATTTCGTTAATCATAATTAACACCATCTAATTCTCGTTATTCTCGATATTCTCAAATACCAATACTTCATATCTCGTTACCCTTTAATTCCCGGCAACGCTCTAATCACCAAATTACCCCGAGACTCACTCTGATCCCCGAGCTTAATCCCGTTATGACCAAACCGCTAACTTGCACTCAAAGATCGTCTCATGCCGAATGGCTCGAACAAATCCACATTATAATGTGGCCTTATCAATAATTCACCAACATGTGTAAAAATATACAATTACGCCCTCAACGAGCCAAATTACCAAAATGCCCCTATCATGAAATGTGGACCCACATACATGCATTTAACATCATATTATAATATAATTCACATAAACATGCACATAATCATTTAATGGCATAGTAAATCAATTATGGCCCTTCCGCCCTCCAAATCCATCCTTTAAACCTCATTATGGATTTTGGGGCATTACAGTGAACATTCGCTGCTTGTACTGAGCGATATGGTCATCGGGGTAAGACGTTCCAGCAAACATCTTCATGTGGGGGAAGTTGAACTTCTTAGGCATCTCGACCATGGCTATGCCATCGACGAAAGGTGAGTCAGCGTAGTAGCTTGCTGCACTCTTTTTAATTGGAGTTGACATTCTAGGAATCCACTGGATGAGTGCTTCCAGTGGCTGGCAGACTGGCTCCTGGGATCTGCTGATATCCGGATCCAGTGGCTGCCTGACTGGCTCCTGGAACCTGCTGATGTCTGGCTGCCGAGGCTGGCTGGCTGACTCCTGGAGTTTACTGTGGTCCGAGCGTAGATGAATGTCCATGTTCAGTCATGGTTACCTGTTCGCCTGCGTTGACAATCGAATTCCGTATGTTAGGCATGGTGGGTGGAGATTGATAATTCCTTACCAGTGATGATGGAACTGTCTAACTCGGTCTATCATTGTTAGAGATAGGGGTGAGGTCACCCAAAGGTTGCATCATGCTGATTGGGCCTCAAAAGCGGGATGACTGAACCTCGGTAGCTTGTGAGGACATGGCCTCCATTCGCACGAGCAGGTCAACATTCTCAGTTTCGAGCCCTTCATTTTCTCGCGTTCTTCATTCATCTGGGCGGTACGGGCAACGAGCTGGGCGACCAGATCGGGTGTCTCAGTCACGTCTAACATGGTTCCATGAACGAACTCTTGGATATTTTTTCAATCCTCTGATTGCTAGGGCCCAACGGTGGGCAGAAAATTGTAAATGTGATTTCCTACAATTGATTCAATGGGCTACAGGAACCTGTCAAGAACAAAGAGAGAGAGACAATAGTTCAAATAAACTATTTTGAAATGGAGTTAAACATATATTTACTATTTGGAAATGTATTATTTATTCATTATTTAATTATTTTGTGGCAATCAAGCTTTGTAAGGTCCACGACCCATTTTGTAAGATCCCTAAGCCTATAAATATATGGCTTATTGCATCATTGTTTTTCATGTTGACATACGCACACTTCTATACATGAAACTTTGTCAATTTGTATTCTTTTAAACTTATGAAACTCAGTTGAATCCTGTTTATCTAATTGTGAGTTTGAGGTTTCTATATTCAATAAAAGTGCCTCAATGGATGTAGGTCATTATTAATCATTGGGCTGAACCATAATAAATTTTGAGTGTTCTTATTTATTTAGTTCAATTTTCTATTCCGTTATCATTTTATTTGACTCAGTGTTGTTGGGTAAATCCTTGGCCAACAATATATATTTTAATTTGTAGGTTTTAACATTATTTATTTTATGTTATAAATTATTATTTAGATTTTTTTTATAAAATTTCAAATTATGTTATTTTAGTGATATTTATAATATTTAATAATTTAAAACTAAAATGAGGAAAAAAAATACTTAGTTACTTAAGCGCAACTTTTTAAATTAGTAAATTATTTTTTAACTAACTTAATGGATAATGACAAACAACTGCACTAAAATAGGGATGACAACAGGTAGGGTATGCCTATTCCACAACCATACCTTATAAAAAAAAAAAAAAAACTTTACCCATATCCTACTCTATTACACTAAAAAACAATTGCGGGTGGGGTATGATTTTTACCCTAACGAATATAGGGTACCCATGGGTAACTATACCCTAATAAAATTTTAAAAAATTGAAACATAAAAATCAATATATTATACTTGTAAAATTAAATGAAGTATAGTATATATTAAATATTAAGGATAGTAAACACTAATAATAAATTATACATTATTTATACTTATAAAAATTAATAAGAATATAATAGAATGTATTCCAGATTGTAAATACTAATATTATATATTATTTATACTTGTAAATATTAGAATATAACATAATCGGGTAGGGTAGGGTAGTAGGATTGGGTACACCTATATGCGTATCCTACCCTATACCCTTACCGTACTCTAAACCCTAATTTATTGGGTAATACCCTACCCGATAGAAGTATCCGTAGATAAACAAATTTATGGGTAAAATTTCCATCCCTACACTAAAATGATAATTGAAGAAACTTTTACTGCAAAAAAAGGGAAAAAAAACTTTATGACTTATTTGTAACTTTTTTTATTTTCCAAGTAAAACTTAAGTGTAACTTTTTTTTTTATATTTTTTTAGACCATGTGTTTTGACAAATTATATTTTGGACCCTATATTTTGTAATTGAACCATAAATCCGATTTTGATGAACAAAAAATTGAATATAACAACACAGTAGTTAGAGAGAATAGTTGTATTTTTGTTCTCAGTTGTTAGTTTGGTGAATTATTTGTAATTTTAGTTAAAAAAAACTTTGATAAAAATGAGGTTTAGAAATCTATTTTAATCATTTTATAAAACTCAGGGTCCAAAATTAATTTGTCAAAACACAATGCCCAAATAAATATTGAGACAAAACACAAAATACAAAAAAACATAATCCATTTTTTTCTTTTTTGAGGTAATACTTAAGTGTAACTTTTTATACTACTTTTCCTTCAAATTTCTATGTTTTATAAACTTTTCCCAAGTTCCTCTCCTTATTTGGGTCTCCTTTAAGGTCCAAGAAGCCCAACTGACCAAGACAAAGCCCATAGAACGAAGCGTAGGCCCATAAATAATTTTTTTTTTTTTGTTATTTGTAAAAATTTATTATTAAATATATATAGCATCCGATAATATATGTAAATAGTATAAATATAAAAGGATTGTCGTCATTTCACTTCCCTCGCAGTCATTCCTCTCATTCATTCTCTCTTCTTTAGTGTTGCGTTTAGCGTCAAGCTTAAGCGAAAAACGAAACGCCTTGGGCGGTGGGAGAGGCGGTGATCAGGGGCGGCGGAGTAGAACTTGGAGTCGGAGATGGATCCAGACGCAGTTTCAAAGGCATTCGTGGAGCACTACTACTCTACCTTCGATACCAACCGTGCGAATCTGGGCACTTTATACCAGGATGCTTCCATGTTGACCTTCGAAGGTCAGAAGTTCCAAGGGGCCCAGAACATCGTCGCTAAGCTCGCTAGTCTTCCTTTTGAGCAGTGCAAGCACAACATCAGCACCGTCGATTGCCAGCCATCTGGCCCAGCCGGTGGCATGCTCGTCTTCGTCAGCGGCAATCTCCAGCTCGCCGGAGAACAGCACGCTCTCAAGTTCAGCCAGGTCCCTCCCTTTTTCTTCATATTTCTTTCTCTTCGCTCCATTTATTTGTTTGGTTGCTATTATGGTTCTGGATCTTTTTCGGTGGTTGGGGTTTTAGGGTTTCTAACCATACAGACTTTTTTTTTCCTTATTGATCCGTCGTTGATTGATTTGAGATCACTGGTTTTTTTGCTTGCTCTATATTTATGTGTATATTTGATTTTACTGTTTGAAAGCGAGAATGAATTATTCGATTTCAAATGATTGGTTTAAATCTAGCTGATTATTGAGCTTATCTACGTGAAATTGGAGCAGCAATTAATTGATTTTGTTACTGTTGTTGGCAATCGGTCTGGTGATTTTGATCTGTTGATTAATCTACTTCGTTTTGTGATCTTATGTAGATACAATATTCTCTTTCTGTTGTTGTTTTGTGCGTTTGGGGTGATATTCTTAGTGTATATATGTGGTTTTGCATTAGATATGGTTAATTGGTTTCTTAGAAATGGGTTCCTTCGAAAACGGAATTCTATTGTGGAAAGGTTGTTCCTTAACAATTTCTCTTGAATTAAATATATTCATTGTTATAATACCCATGAGTAGTTCAAATTATCAGGCATAATGGTGGTTAGTCACCACATGGATTTATGTTCGAGTCTCTCCTGGGCACCTACTTTGGTCCCTAAACGTGGGTTATATGCATTCATTTCTACAATATGTGAACATATCTTTAAAGCTTTTACATCTGGGATCTGCTTAAACTTGAAATCATGGTTGTTTTTTGTGTTCTTAGTAGTGGCAATGGTTGGTGTCCAATAACCCGAGTGTGATTGTGTATTGGCTTTCATTTTCAGATGTTCCATTTGATGCCAACACCACAGGGAAGCTTCTACGTGTTTAATGACATTTTCCGGTTGAATTATGCATGAAAACATCCTCTACAATTTGAAGAAAAGATGGAAAATTATGTCTGCATTGTTTGGGAAAGAAATCAGTTTGCTATTATCACTCTTTACTTTTAGACTTCTCAAATGAAAAGTTGGATTTTTTAAAATTCTAAAAAAAATGCTGTTTATGTTCTAGTTTTCCAATGTGCCTGTGGTTCTGAGTTTTTCTGGGTTGTGATTGGTTAAATGGATTCAAGTTACTTTCCTGATAACTATTGAATTGAATTCAGTATTGAAGGCTTGAATTGAAGTTTAGCTTTTCACTTTATTTTTATTAATGTTGAATTTTTATAAAAATTATAATCCAGTGTTAACGAAGAGTTTATATAAGTTAAATCATACCTTTCTCCTCCTTTCCAACTGGGATTTTCTATTAATATAATGGTCATAGATAGAGTACAACCTTTAATTTAAACAAATAAAGAAGTGTCACCAAGTCACTTGCATATTGTAATGGAGTCACCGACGAAATTGTCAATTCCTTCTTTCTCATGGAATTGTTAAGCAAAAATTTCATATTTAGAAAATAAAAAAATAAATGTGAAACACAATTTCACCTATGCCAAATTTATAGCATAAGATTTTATTTATTTAAGTTCGACCCATTTGAGATTATAAGAATAACTTCTTAATTACAATCCTTTTATTTAAAGGAAATACCTTTTTATTCCAATTACGATGATATTAAATAATTTAGGGAGAACTCAGATGAGTTTGGAATTGCAGCTGAACTCAGTACTTTTGGCTAACTGAGTTGCCTACATACCTTCTTTGTGAAGGATCAAGCCACTTGTAGTTCAGATTGAGATATTTTAGAAGTTGAATATAAGAATTCCGGTATATGACCATTTTCAGGAATTCTTTGCCATTCGAAAATTTGAAAGAAAAAAAGATTCCTAGGTGGATGACCTTTTATGGAATTTTGAGATTTGTGTTTTTATACCATTTTGCGGTATCGACGACTGCACTTAGTCTTAGCAACTAAGTTGCCTACGTATCCTTTTTTAGGAATCAAGTCTAACGTAGTTCCAACACATTTTGTCATGCTTTGAAAGTTAAGAGATAAATGATCTCTTTTTGAGGTATCATTTATTATGGCTTTGAATTTTAGTGCACTTTTGATTTTAAGGTAAAATTACCATTTTTTGAGATTTTGTGAGGTTAATGACCTCTTTGAAATTTTGGAATGATTTTTCATCATTTGAATTGATTTTGATGAGCTCATTTGGAATTTTATACCATTTCTCATGGTTTTGGAATTTTGTCATTTTGGTGACAATTTTATGTCTTGAAATCTCTTTATTTATATATATTTTAAATAATTTATTTTATATAAAGAGATTATTTTATTAATATTTTAATTGATTATTCCAAAATTTGTGGGGAATAATCTAAAATTTTATATCAGTTAATATCATTATTTCAAAATTCAAATTTTATTATTTAAAAAATTTGAATTTAAAATTTTGAGATAAAAATCTGACTGTATTTATGTTTTGAATTTTTCAAATAATATAAATATCTTAAAATTTGAATTTAAATTTGGTTTCAAATTCAAGATATTTTTATTATATATTATTTGATTATTAGATATATATTTGAGTCTATTTAATAGACTTACAGAGATAAAGTAAGAGTAGTATGATGAGTTGCGATTCTTTGACAGAGCATACGCGCAATTTTTTCTCAAGGTAAGTCCCTTTATATATATATTGTATATGCACGATACTTAATTATTATTTTTTTTTTTGAAAGTATCATATATATATACAGTCTTTTTCTTGATTTAATCTAATATATATTTGTATATATATTTTATATTTGTATATATATTTTTTGAATTTAGCTTATTCGACTGATGCTAAAATCATATATACATATATATAGGACTGAAATTCCAAGCGTTCCTAGCTCAGAAACCACACACAGACAAACACATGGTCGGCTTCATTGGTTCCCTTTCGGTATGCGCTGCGAACACTTTTATCTACGTTGGCACTGATCCATGAAAACATGCATATATACATATGTACATATATATATATTTTGAGTCCATATTTAACATCTCTTAGACTGTTTTTCATATATATATATATATAATGACCAAATACTTTGAAATATTTTTTGCCGTATAAAACAAAATGCATCACACATATCTTTTATTTTGCTTTTGCCTACTATAGTACATATGCATCACATATTTCACTTAGTCATTTTTGTTACCAACTTTGCTTTTGCCATATAAAACAAAATACATATATAATAACTTTTAGTGAGTCATTTTTTATATATATGATATACATATATATATATATATACCATACAAAGATGTTAAGCAAAAATTAGTGCATATATATATATATGCATACGAGACGATTCCTTCTGTCATTTATAAATCTGAATATCATATAAATTTTGATATATATGTATACGAGACCAGGCGATTTCCTTCTGTCTTCTAAGAATCATGAGCCCATTATTTCTTTTGGGGTATACAAATATATGTCAATATTCATTCAAATTTTCAGAGTGATTTTATCTCTTTTGAACTTGATCAGGAAATTGACTAGCCAATCCCAACACTGATTAGACAAATACTTTGATTATTTGCAATTTCAGTGAGGTATGAGATATTCAATCAAGTTTTTTTATCTGGCTTTTATTATTGTTCATTAAAACCCACACTTAGTGATAATTTTGGCAGCATAACAATTTCTTTAAATCTCCTATTATTTCCTTTGGTTACGTACCATATATTGACTTATTTTCTGAAATCTAGTGAACCAAAAGGAAGCCATGAAGATTCACAATAAATCAAGCAGCATAAAACCATGAAAAATTCATATATATATATATATATTTTTTTTCTTTGATGATGTATCACTTGTTGACTTATTTTCTGAAGTCTAATGCATCAAAGAGAAATATAAGAATTCATGATGAAATTGGCAACATAAAAATATTAGTCTTCTCATTTCCCCTTTGATTATATATCACATCAACTTATTTTCTGAAGTCTAGTGAATCAAAGGGGATTAGAATGACTCTTTATCACCATAGATTAAAAATAAAAGAGTCAAAAGAAGAAGATATAGATCATTTTTATGAATCTTCACTTACCCTTGTAAAGCTTGAAGGAAGACTTTAGAATATGCAGTGTTCTTTTCTTCTCAATTTCTCTGGTTCACTTTTGCGTATCAATTTTTCTGTCCAAAACCTCCAAAAAAAATCCCCGTAACTGTTCTGCTCTCTACCTTTTTATAGAGCCTTTTATTTTTATTTTTAATAAAAACCCACTCAACGTAAAAGTGGTGGAAGTGGAGAAAATATCTCCTTTATTTGCTCTTTTGACTGACTCATCCCTTTTTTATGTATTATTATTATTTTAATAACTAAATATTCCTTTCAGGTTTTAACTAATTTATAAAGGAAATATTTATATATTAATAATAATAATAATAATTTGTTGCTGCTCTTTTTTTTTCGTTCAACAGATGCCCCCTCAAGCAAGTGTGTGTCATTTATGTAAACGTACCTTGCTTGAGAATTTTTCCTATATTCTTTTGTTTGACACACTAAATTTTGTTTCTTGTGCAGTATGTCTACGTTTGGGGCTCTAGGCTCTCAAAGAGCACCAGATGAATTTGGGAAAGAAGTCGGGATTGGGCCACGTTATCATTGTTCTATGTCATTAACAGACGTTCAGGCATCTAATAACCACCAGGATCCTATCTCTCTTTTTAAGATTGAGACTGTCAGCTCAGGGGACTTAAGATACCATTCTTCTGATGATGATAACGCTGTTCACCATGTCAGAGGTTATGGTGCCATTTTTCGAGCAAATGTCTTAGGAGATGTTGATAATAAAGAGGATGGGGATTGGGCTTACCAAGTGAATGAAGATTTCTTTCCAGGTCTTTATCGTTATTTAAAGGACAGGAAAGCGAATAACAATTTTGTCTTTTGGGGGCGAGCTGAGTTTATACGGTGCCTCATGGAGTGGACCGAACAGGTGTTGCTCCACCACCAAAGTGTTTTGAACAAAGCTGGGATTTATGGTGCCATTTCTGTGTCCAGGTACCCTTTCTTATGGGTTTTTCATGTTTGGAGAGCTTTTTCAGAACTTTGGGGTCCTTTGTCTAATACCTTCCATCATAGTAGTGGTGAGATGGGTATTTCTTTATATGACTTGAAGGTTATTGGTGGTTTGCCCATTTTAGGAGTTCCTTATGAGGAGTTCATCCCTCTTAATGAGAAGTTGGTGAATGGTGATCCCTATTGTTCCACTACTGCGGAGCTTTTAAGAATCCATGCCCAAATATGTGATTACTTAAAAAACAAGGGTGCATATAGTTGTTCTAAAGGTATGGGTGTATCCTGGAAGCAATGGATTGAATTTTTTTACCGAGGGCCAATTATCTTTGAAGGGGTAAAAACAAACTCAACTGTTAAGACCTCCAGAAAATTTAGCCAGCAGAACATTGGTGAAGTTTATGATCTCCATTCTATCCCCTTAAATGTATCAAAGGAGGGTGGTCTTGCAGCATTCTTGTCTTTATGGCTAAGCCGCTTTGTTTTTCCTACCCCGGGTCAGAACATTAGACCTGAATCTTTTTATATGGCTTCAGTCATGGCACATGGAGTCAGAGTTTCACTTGCGCCTTCTGTTTTGGGCTATATATATCATGCTTTACATAATTCTGCTCTGCATTGTCAAGAACGAGGTGAAGGTTTTTTACCTGTGCATTATGTGTTGGGGTGGTTAGCTGAGCACTTTCGTGATCTTTATCGTGGTTGGGATCTTACTCCCGGTTTGCCTTATTTGAGTAAATATGCTGGGGTTCCTGCTAGATACCAGACTTTGAATATGGCTAGGCATATTTTGAGGGGGGAGGATTATGTTATTCACCGACCATATTATTTCCCTTCAGAGGAAGATCATGATTGTTTGGATAATGAAGATTTGTCTGATGAAAAATTTGAATTTTTAGTGTCAATGCACTCTGCTTTATTACCCGTGAGAGTTGGCAGTGATATATATATGGAGCCTTATTATCCCAACCGATTTGCTCGCCAGTTTGGTTTTGACCAAGGTGTTCCCTCAGAGAACTTTTGCTTGAGTGTCCCTAGGAGGACGCAATGTGGAATAGAAGATATCGCTAAAGCTTGGGTTTTGATTTTAAGGAGGAATACCAACATTCGTTTTCATATACCTAAGATTACTCGTATAGGTCAATGTACATGGTGGTATTGTCGTTGGTGGGTGAGGAGTAGCCTTCTGTACTTAGGGGGATCTGTCAAGAAGATTCATACATAATTAAAACAACCCTATGAAGAGGACGAGTCAAAGTATGTAATCCAAGACATCCGCGAAATTTACTCCACCCTTGATGAGGTTTTTGTGAAACGGACTTCTCAGACTGATGACTTCGCCAGTGCTAGTTATGCTGACAGAGAGTCAGACAGTGACGATACTTTAGACCCATATTTCAAAAGAGTAAAGCGTGCAAAGCATGATGAGCATAGTCATAATGAAAGTATTTCGTTCCCAGTTACTCAGAATTTAGGGATTAGGCCATCTGATGGTTGCTTTGACACCTCTAGCTCCAGAGTTGAGGAACTTGTTGACTTTGATGGGTCTGATGGTCATGTTGATATTGGGTTTGATGATGGGGTGTCACATGGAGATGCTATTTCAGCAGAACCAATTGTTTCACAAGAGCTTGTTCTTCCACCAGATCCACCTATTCCTCGCTCAACTATTCCTCTGCTAGGTACGGTACCGACAATGTTAGCTTCAGCAATCACCAACTCTCATTTAAATGAGTATACCAAAAGGTTTGTGATTGATATCATGAAAGACATTCTCCATTTGTTATCTTCTCCTTTGCTACTAGATGATATTCTGGGACATCGTGCTGAAATGGACACAAAAATTGACATATTGAGTACCGTTTGTGAGAAGTTCAAATGTAACTTAGCAGAGGTTACGTGGTTTATTGACACTGTCAATGATTCGTTCAAAGCAAAAGAAAAATCTGTCGCTTCTACCAAGATTGTTGAAAGTGCCCTTAACCTTGATGAATCTCTTATCCATGACCTTCTTCGTCGTGATGAAGACAATTCGGCAGCTATGAATCATGTGTCTATATCTGTCTCCAACAAGAGAAAGGCCTTTGAAGATTTTAAAGCAGAGGAGGCAGAGATTATTGCAGCAGAGCTGGCCATACAACAACGACGAGCTAAGTTTGAAGCTGGAAAAGCATCGTTTGAAGAAGATCTTTCTAGTCTTAATGACTCTTTGAAGAAACATCAACATCTTGCTGAGGAGATAAGTCAATCAAAGGACCAAGCTGGTGTAGAAAAATTCTATGAAGCCGAAAGGGCAAAAACGACACTCAAGGTTCAAGAAGAAGAATTCCGAAAAAAACTTGGTGCTTTGACTTTATTTCTCCAGATGGTTTGAAGATTTCATCATTTTGTTTCTGAAACTTTTAGTTTTAGTTTTAGTTTTTGTTAATTTCTTGTTTATTAGCCTTGAGGACTAATAGTATTTTGTCATTCAGACTTTTTAGAACTTTGATTCCTTTGTTGGGAGGAATATTTTGTTTTTTTTATTTTTGTGGCTGCATCCAATTTTTTTGTTTAGATTGCCTACGTACCCTTTTAAGGGATCAAGCCATTCGTAGTTCTTTACATTTTTTTTTTGGAAGATAATAATATTTTTTTTTGTTTTGCGGCTGGGCCTAGTTATAAACTAGATTTCCTACGTACCCGTAATGGGATCAAGCCTCACGTAGTTCATTACATTTTTTTCTCTTTTAAGTGCACAGTCTACACCATGGGTAAATACCCTTTTGTTTAAGTGTAGAACTTTTTGATGAACTTCCCGTTAACACATGGATAAATGCGTCGGCCTTCTGAGTCTGAAAGTTCATATGCCCCTCTTAGGAAGACCTTAGTGACAACATACGGTCCTTCCCATTTTGCCTCAAATTTTCCTTTCATCCTTCTAGTTATGACAACTGGTCTTTTTACGGTAAGCACTAGGTCTCCAACTGAAAAAGATCGGAATTTAACTTTCTTGTTGAATGCCCCAGCTACTTGGGCTTGGTAAATTTCAAGCTTTTGTTGAACAGCAAGTCATTTTTCGTCTAATGCTTCAAGCTCAGCTAGACGGACTTGCACATTTTCATCTGGGGTCGTTAATTGAGTAGTAATTCTTAATGAAGGTATTTGAACCTCCAAAGGTAAAACTGCTTCAGACCCAAACACCAAGTTATAAGGTGTACAACCAGTCGCAGTCCTTACAGTAGTTCTATAAGCCCATAAAGCTTCTGGGAGGCGCTCGTGCCAGTCCATTTTATTCTTTGTCACTGTCTTCTTTATGATTTTTCATAACACCTTATTAAATGCTTCTGCTTGACCATTTGAAGACGGGTTATAACTAGCTGAAAAACTGTGCTTGAATTTGTACTTGTCCATCAATTTGACCAGTGCCTTACATTTGAAATAAAGGGCATTGTCGGAGATTATTTTTGAAGGAACCCCGTATCGATAAATTACGTGAGTCCTTATAAAATCCGCGACATCCTCTGCTCGTACTTCTTTTAATGGTATAGCTTCGGCCCATTTGGAGAAGTAATCTGTAATGGCCAGGATGTATTTGTGGGCTTTGGAAGAAGGTGGTGTAAAGGAACCAATAACGTCCATTCCCCATGTTTCGAAAGGCCATGACAGTATAGAAGGATGGAGTGGTTGAGGGGGTTGGTGGATGAAATCTCCATGCAATGGGCATAACTTACAGCATTTAGCGAAATTAATCGCATCTTGAACCATAGTAGGCCAATAGTAACCCAACCGCTTTAATTGAGCTGACAGTTTTGGGCCAGCTTGATGGGCGCCACATGTACCGGCATGAGTTTCTTCAAGTGCATGTGCTGCCTCTTCTTTCGAGAGACATCTCAACAATATCCCATCGAATGAACGCTTGTACAATGTGTCATTAAAGACCACAAATCGAGGCGCTCTTCTTCTTACGTCCACTCTTTTCTTCAAGTCTTCTGGCAAGACTCCTTTTTGGATGTAGTCTTTGATTGGTTGATGCCAGTCGTTTTCATTTGCGTTGTCCAGGAAAGTTATCAAGTTGATTGTATTTTCTTCTTCAACTCTTTCCATGGATTGGGATAGTACATGGAGCTCCCCTATGGTAATTTGGATATCCCTTTCTTCAGGAAGTGTTAGCGAAGCAGCTAAATTAGCTAACGCATCAGCTTTACCATTTTTTGATCTAGGGATATGATTTAGAGTTATATCTTGAAATTGACCAAGCAAATATTTAGCCTTTTCATGGTAGGGGATTAAATTCTCGTGCTTGACTGCAAATTCACCACTCATTTGTTTAATGACCAAGAGAGAATCGCCAAATACTTCCAATGATTGTATTTTCATTTCGAGTGCAACTTCGAGGCCGATAACTAACGCTTCGTCTACATTATTGGTGCATATAGCTAGAATATGGAAAGAGTAAGGTATCAAGCCTCCCAATGGTGTCACAAAGACAATTCCAGCACCTGCCCCACTATTTCTTGCTGCCCCATCAAAGTATAATTGCCATGATGAAGTATCAACTGTGAACACTTCTTCGTCTGGAAGATCTTCTCGCAACTCCATATCGTTTGGAATTGGGTGTGCTGCCAGAAAATCCGCCAATGCTTGCCCTTTTATTGCTTTTTGCGGGACAAAGTTGATTTCAAATTCTGACAAAATCATAGACCATTTGGCCAATCGTCCAGACAACACGGGCTTTGATAGAATATATCTTAAGGGGCAGCTTTTGACACTAAAGTCACAGGGTGTGAGAGTAAATAATGTCGTAATTTTGTGACGGCAAAAATTAAAGCCAAGCACACCTTCTCGATTGGAGGGTAGTTTTGTTCTGCCCCTGCTAAAGTTCTACTTAGGTAGTAAAGGGCCACTTCTTTTCCCTCCTCATTGTTCTGCGCCAGCAAGGCTCCCAAGGAGCGGTCAAGTGAGGTGATATATAATATCAATGGCTTTCCTAAGATTGGAGCTCTCAACACTGGTGGGTGTAACAGGTATTTCTTAATACTTTTAAAAGCATTTTGGCTTGCCTCATCCCAAATGAATGGGACATTTTTCTGCATCAATCTCGAAAAAGGTTGACATCTACCGGACAGGTTTGAGATGAACCTTCGGATGTATGCAAGTCTTCCTTGTAGTCCACGTAGTTGACGTAAGTTACGTGGGGGAGGCATTTCCAAAATTGCTTTGATTTTTGCAAGGTCGATTTCAATTCCTCGGTGTCTGACGATAAACCCGAGGAATTTTCCTGATGTTACCCCAAATGCACATTTTAAAGGGTTCATCTTGAGATTGTGTTGCCTGAGCCTATCAAAGACTCGTTTTAAATCATCAAGATGATTTGCCCTTTCTTTTGTTTTGACCACTAAATCATCAACATAACATTCAACAGTATTATGCATCATGTCTTCAAAAATTGTGGCCATTGCTCTTTGGTAGGTTGCCCCTGCATTCTTGAGGCCAAATAGCATAACTGTATAGAAAAATATGCCTTTTGGTGTCCGAAAAGCAGTGAGCTCTTCATCTTCAGGTGCCATCTTGATTTGGTTGTACCCAGAAAACCCATCCATGAATGATAAGGCATCGAAACCAGTGGTAGCATCTACCAATAACTCAGTGATGGGGAGTGAGAATTCATCTTTTGGGCAAGCCCGATTAAGATCTCGGTAATCCACACATATGCGGAGTTGCCCATTTTTCTTCATCACAATGACAATGTTTGCGAGCCAAATGGGATACTTAACTTCCCGAATAAACCAGCAATTTCTTAACTTGTCAATTTCTGCCTCAATTTTGGGAAGCAGCTCTGGTCGAATTCTTCTTTGAGATTGTTTAACAGGGGTAGCGTCTTTCGATACTGCCAACCTGTGTACGACAACCTTTGGATCCAACCCTGGCATGTCTTGATATCCCCAAGCAAATACATCTTTATTTTCACGAAGGACTTGTTCGTATTGTGGTAATTCTTCTTCGGTTAATAAAGCACTGAAAAATACAGGCTTTGGATCGTCCTTGGTCCCAAGGTTGATCTCTATTAAATCATCCACTGTTGCTTGTCCTCCGTCTTCGAATTCTTGAGGTGCTGGTTGAAAAATGTCTATAAAATCTTCCGAAGGGTTTGAGCTCGAGCCTTCATCTTTTACGGTCAAACTTTCTTCAAAAGAAAGGTAATTGACTTGAGCAATATTTTCTTCATCTTCTTGTGTTTCATGCCCCTGAAGAATAGTAATTCTCAAGGGTTTCTTTTGTTTTGGCACCCACTATCTTTGCTTTTTAGTTCCCTTTGGCTGTGGAGCACTTGGGAAAACAAGCCTTTCGAATGCTGATACTCGTGGGGTGGATGTGCTTGCTTCAAGTCTGTCAAACACCGACACCCGCAGGGAAGGTGTGGGTACATCGTCATTGCGAAACATTTTTTGTTCCTCTTTTGTTAACTCGTCTGGTTCAAAAGAAGCTTTTAAACAATCACTATTTTGATGGATTGTGATTCCTTTTTGCTTCTTGACATGGAACGTTTTCTTTCCCACTTTGAAGACTTTAGGAGTTACAGAAGTTGAAGATTTTTTATTAAGAGTAACAACCCTTTTATTTTTCCTGCTATTTTCACCAAAAGTAATTGAAATTTGCATTTTACCCTTGGGTAGTGACTGATCAATTTTCCTTAGCGGTAAAGTAAAGCTCGTCATAAGGGCTGTCATCGAGTCTTCAATCGGCGTCAAAGCTTTTTGCCCCACTCCTCGTTGACTTTTAGGGATGTACTTGAAGGTTCGTTTTTGATTAGATACCTTCAAGTCCTCCTCTTTAGGCTGCGAAGATTTCACAGGGGATAGTTGCTTAACTTGCAAGGATTTCTGTGAGGTTGAGCTTTCATGACATTTGCCCTCCTCAAGTTTATCTTTCAAAATCGTGACATTAGCCGACTTGTAAAATTTTGCATCAGCGTAATTCACCTGTTCCCCGTAAAAGGGATTTGGGTCTGCATTAACACTTCTGACTTTGCCTTCTTTGCAAAACTTACAGCATTGGTGAAGTGTTGAAGGAATGACCCCATATTCATGAAGCCAAGGTCGCCCTAACAACACATTATAGGATGTGTCTGAATCAATGACATGAAATAAGGCTTCAGAATTAAGCTCGCCTATTTCAACTTTCAACGTGATACTTCCCCTTACTTTTTCTCCAACTTGGTTAAAACCTTGAATTGTCAATGATGACGGAGACAATTGACGTGGGTGTAAACCAACATCTCTCAAGGTTTTTAAGGGGAGTACATTCACAGCTGATCCACAATCCAACATGATGCGGCTCACGCGAACATTAGCAACCATACCCGTCACGTAGAGAGGCCGATTATGCAAGGCGGCTCCCAACTGACGGTCTTTATCATCAAAGGTTATGCATGCCATACAAGAGGTATGCATCTCGAGTGATGTAGGTTTTATTGGCTCTATCTTCTCTGTATAAAATTCAGGACTTGTTAATGCAACAACAAGTGCATTTCTATGCTCAGGAGACATTTGCAGTGCATCATAAACGCTCAAGAGAGCAGGGATGCGCTTTAGATGAGCCAATATATCATATTTTGCTCGTGTCATTTCATTTTCACCAGTGATTTTGTCTCTTCGACCGTCATTAGCGAATTCTTTGTTGGTCGAAGATGAAGGCTTTTGAAGGTCTTGTTTAGCCTTTTCAAGCTCTTTTGCTTCTTTTGCCTTCTTTGCAACAATTTTCTGCCGCATATCTTGCAAGGTAATTTCATCTACCTCTTTTTCACTTTCGGGCAAGGTAGATTCAGGACCTTCTTCTGCCAGTAAAGTCATGCAGCAATCTGACACACTGTCGTCACCAACAATTGCCTTTTCCCGTAACTCTTTTGGTAAAAACTCTCCCAGAGTTACTAGGTTTCGTTTTGGTTGTTCAAGTTCATTTCTTTTTAAAGCAATTTTTTGCTTTCCAGTCCTTCTCTTATTCTTGTGATTCTTTGTTTCTGGTGTACCCCATGATTTGACTCCAGAGTTTCCAGATGGTTTCCGAGATGGACTTTTACTTTTTGTAGGTTTTCTTCGAGTACATGTTTGCCATGTACTTTCCGAATCCTCTTCACTATCATACCAATCATCCCAAATTTCTAAATTGGGCTCTGTCATGAGCTCATACAAAGTAGGAATATTTGGATTTCCTGGCTTCGGCATGTCTGAGTGGGCTTGAACTATTGAAACTTCCTTATCAACTTCAAATGCCACATAAATTATGTCCTTTTGTGTGGGATCGTTTGGTATTTGGTCATTCTCCGTTAAGGAAGTCGTATTTGTCGCCGCTTTTCCAAGAGAAGAGTCAATTTCAATTTCTTTTCTCTTGATCATGCCTTCGATAATGTTTTTGACGATGTAGCAATCTGTCAGTGGATGGCTCACAATTCGATGATACCGGCAATAATTTGGGTCATTTTTCATATCAACCTCGTTGGGTCGTTTAGGCTCAGGAAGTCTTATTGCTTTAGCCTTTAACAACTCGTCGAAAATTTGGTCAACGTCATCATCGTCGAATGAATATTTGACTTCTTTCCTTTCTTTGAGAGTTAATTTCTTTTGTGGCTCTTGTGCCTTCCCTTTATCTTTATTGTTGCCGGTATGGATAAAAGTGGCCATTGATTCTCCCTTCTTTAATGGCTTTTTGTTTTCGTATTTCAGTAAGGGTTTTCCACCCTTTTGCTGAGCAATTTGTATTTCAACGTTACATGCCTTTGAGACAAGCTCATTGAAAGTTTTGGGCTCTGCTGTGCCCACGAAGGTTGCCACCTCAGGGTTAAGGTTTTTGGCACACATCGAAATCGCAGCTTGTTCTGATAACCTCTCCGGACATTGGAGGTTAAGATTTCTCCATCTCGTTATGAATTCATTAGCATTTTCACTGGCTCGTTGCTTCGTTTCCACCAGGTCATGGATGCTTATGGTCTTTTTTGAACTCACAAACTATGCCAGAAAGGCTTTTTGCATGTCGTCCCAGGTATTTATGGATCCTGGGGGCAATTGAGTGTACCAGGTGAACACTGCCTCTTTTAGCGATTGCACGAATTGTCTAATCAACAGTGCATCTGATTGGGCAGATTCACCACATGCAGAAGTAAAATATGCCAAATGCTCATGGGGAGAACCGTTAATTCCATCAAACTTTTCGAACTTTTGTCTGACATAGTTTGGTGGAAACGGGATTTGGTCATAGTAAGCCGGGTATGGCTTATGATATCCCAGAATCGACATACTTGTTGCAGCCTAGTATTCTCGAATACTCTCCATGATAAGAGTCTTTAGATCTTGTTGAGGTTGAACACCGTTTAGTGGTGGTTGCACACCAGACGGTGATGGTTGTGTATTGCCTACGGGCGGTGCTGAAGACGAGGAATTTTGCCCGATCTCACTCTCTTTTTGTCTCACGTTAGCTTGATGAGCTAATTGCGTTGAGAGTCGGGCTACTTCTTCATCCCTCTCGCCCAGTAGTCTTTGAAGTTCCAGGATCTTTTCTTCACTACTGATTGCCCCAGTTACTAATACTGGCATATTTTTGTCATTGCCAATGGTTAGTGCTTCAAACTGAGTAATGAGGTCATCGGACACCCCCTTACTATGTTCGACAAAGGGGGTGTCTCCTAGAGAGTGTTCAGATGTGCAACTCCCCTCTTCCTGAACTTCTTGAACAAGGGGGTTCGTCGATTCCTGAACGGGAATTGAATGCATGGCACGGGCTTTCGATCGAGTTACAGGTCCCGTATAGGATGTAGGCTCGACATTTGAAGTGACTCTTGTTGGTCGATATCCCTGAAGGAACATCCATTCACCATGTTCTTTTAGGAACAGATTAGGGCTTGCTTTGGGAACTCGTACATTGTCACTTCTAGCCTTCTTTGAGAGGGTGAAAGGCGTCATACACCCCTTATCTAGTCTTAGACGTAATAAAGGGTGTTCATTGTTCTCAACAGATGCCCCCTGTTGGCTTTGGCGGTTGTCAGGTATCACGACCGTAGGCTTGATTGTCATATCCCTTATCAATTCCCGTGTTTCAAGAGGATTTGGTGAGGGTGATGTTGTTGTCCCCTTCCTGCCTCTCGTTGCCTTCCTGCCTCTCAGAGTTTGAGACGCCGGTGTTGCTTCGGTTTCCTTTGCGGAAATAACCATCACTGAAGCAACAGTGGGCAAGAAAATTGGGATGGAACCAATCATGATACATTGCTGGCCCCATTCCCTCTGGATAGTTATGGGACAAACATTCGTTGTTGGCTTCCCTTCCGCCTTATCAACCTTTGAAATTGACCTCTTCATTGACCGGGTTTGCCTCTTTTTAAAGCCTTTCGCAGCTTTACCTCTCAAGGCTTGCCGAGTCTTAGAGACCTCTTTTACAACTTTTCCTTTTCCAGCCTTTCTAGCTGGTGTAGCTTTCTTCGCATCCTCTACATGTTTGGGTACACTACATGAGATGGGTACCCGATCAATAGAGAATGCTGCCAGGAAGCGATTCTCTTTCTCTCCTTGGTTAGAAGAGGTCGTTGGTAACTTGTGGAAGTAAACTGTCACTTGTGGTGCCATTTTTCCTGAAAAGGGTTAACAAAATTAGCACCAAAATTTTTAAGTTCAAGAATAGTCATCATAGTTGGAGATGAAAAAGAGAATGGGTCCCACTGGGCGTGCCAAAAATTATGCTAAGCAAAAATTTCATATTTAGAAAATAAAAAAATAAATGCGAAACACAATTTCACCTATGCCAAATTTATAGCATAAGATTTTATTTATTTAAGTTCGACCCATCCGAGATTATAAGAATAACTTCTTAATTACAATCCTTTTATTTAAAGGAAATACCCTTTGATTCCAATTACGATGATATTAAATAATTTGAAATAATTTAGGGAGAACTGAGATGAGTTTGGAATTGCAGCTGAACTCAGTACTTTTGGCTAACTGAGTTGCCTACATACCTTCTTTGTGAAGGATCAAGTCACTTGTAGTTCAGATTGAGATATTTTAGAAGTTGAATATAAGAATTCCGGTATATGACCATTTTCAGGAATTCTTTGCCATTCGAAAATTTGAAAGAAAAAAAGATTCCTAGGTGGATGACCTTTTATGGAATTTTGAGATTTGTGTTTTTATACCATTTTGCGGTATCGACGACTGCACTTAGTCTTAGCAACTAAGTTGCCTACGTATCCCTTTTTAGGAATCAAGTCTAACGTAGTTCCAACACATTTTGTCATGCTTTGAAAGTTAAGAGGTAAATGATCTCTTTTTGAGGTACCATTTATTATGGCTTTGAATTTTAGTGCACTTTTGATTTTAAGGTAAAATTACCATTTTTTGAGATTTTGTGAGGTTAATGACCTCTTTGAAATTTTGGAATGATATTTCATCATTTGAATTGATTTTGATGAGCTCATTTGGAATTTTATACCATTTCTCATGGTTTTGGAATTTTGTCATTTTGGTGACAATTTTATGTCTTGAAATCTCTTTATTTATATATATTTTTAATAATTTATTTTATATAAAGAGATTATTTGACTAATATTTTAATTGATTATTCCAAAATTTGTGGGGAATAATCTAAAATTTTATATCAGTTAATATCATTATTTCAAAATTCAAATTTTATTATTTAAAAAATTTAAATTTTAAATTTTGAGATAAAAATCTGACTGTATTTATGTTTTGAATTTTTCAAATAATATAAATATCTTAAAATTTGAATTTAAATTTGGTTTCAAATTCAAGATATTTTTATTATATATTATTTGATTATTAGATATATCTCTGAATCTATTTAATAGACTTACAGAGATAAAGTAAGAATTGTATGATGAGTTGCGATTCTTTGACAGAGCATACGCACAATTTTTTCTCAAGGTAAATCCCTTTATATATATATTGTATATGCATGATACTTAATTTTTTTTTTTTTGAAAGTATCATATATATATACAGTCTCTTTCTTGATTTAATCTAATATATATTTGTATATATATTTTTTGAATTTAGCTTATTCGACTGATGCTAAAATCATATATACATATATATATATAGGACTGAAATTCCAAGCGCTCCTAGCTCAGAAACCACACACAGACAAACACATGGTCGGCTTCATTGGTACCCTTTCGGTATGCGCTGCGAACACTTTTATCTACGTTGGCACTGATCCATGAAAACATGCATATATACATATGTACATATATATATATATATATATTTTGAGTCCATATTTAACATCTCTGAGACTGTTTTTCATATATATATAATGATCAAATACTTTGAAATTTTTTTTTGCCGTATAAAACAAAATGCATCACACATATCTTTGTTTTTGCTTTTGCCTACTATAGTACATATGCATCACATATTTCACTGAGTCATTTTTGTTACCAACTTTGCTTTTGCCATATAAAACAAAATACATATATAATAACTTTTAGTGGGTCATTTTTTATATATATGATATACATAGGGAAATTTGATTAATCATACTTACATTAGCTTAATAATTAAAATTTGAACCAAAGTTAACCACCATATGATATCAATGCTCATCTTTCATTTAATACCAAAAATACCCCTCTCATAACACCTTTCCTCTCTATTCTCCCTCTTCCTCTCTACCTCTCTTCACCATACCTCTCTTCACCATACATTCTCTCTCACTCTCTCTTCACCATACGTTTTACACACAAAATTTTTATACTAAAATCTTGCAAGAAAGATACACATTCGGACATTGTGGATTGTTTGAGGAGAAACACCAAGCTTTGTGTTATTTTTGCTCATAGTGAAGATATTAAATGGGTAAGTGATTTTCTTTGATTCTTGTTGTTGTTGGTTGCTTTTATGATTCATAATGCTGTTTATATGTTGGATCTATAGTTTGTTGGTATTTTTTGCTGTTTTTTTGGGTGAAAATCGTGTCATGTGAAAATCTGCGTTTTCTTGGGTTCCCTGAGTTTTTTTCTAAATGCCCGATAGTGTCCGATAGAGACCCGATACAGGCACGATATTTGTTGAGTTTCAAGGTTAGGGATGAAGGTCCGATGGCAACCCGATGGTTGCCCGATAGTTTGGTTACCCGATGGTTATAAGGGTACGATGGCTACCCGATGGTTGCCCCGATTATTATTTTAAATCTACACATCCTTTTAAGTACGATAATGGATCGATAGTAGTCCGATATATGCCCGATAGTTATTATTAAGTTACTGCTGACCTAATAGTACGATGGTACTCGATGTTACCCGATACTTGCCCGATATTAGTGTTTTAAGTGATCAAAAAACATAAATAAAACTTTGCCCGATACCGCCCGATATGGCCCGATACTGGTACGATTCCCAAACATTTGAACTAAATTTCGACATTTTGTTGCCATTTACTGATTTTTTTTCTTTGTACATGATAGGGTCAACTTTGTTCGCGTACTTAATGTATAATGGTGTTTGGGAGCGTGAAGGTAGAGATTGGGTTTTTAATGGAGCCGAAAATTTAACGTTCGAGTTGGAGAAGGACATAACTTACTCACAACTTGTTGAACTTCTGTACTCAGAGCTGGAGGTTGACAAAGTGCAGTATGACCTGAAATTAGAAGTGAATTATAAGTACATGAAAGGGTTAATGTATCGGCCTGAACTTATAAGGAATGACAAGGGTGTAAGCTTATATTTGTCAATGCTTTTGAAGAAGCCAGATGAATTTGTTCCCCTTTTTGTGACTTTGGTGGAGAAGAATATCATTGTTTATCGTAATCCTCCACCAAGTACTGTTAAGGATACTCGTAGTGAGGTTGGGACTTATGTTCCAGAAACAAATCCGGAGGTGCTGGTAGCCACTGCTGTACCTGAATCAAACCCTTTCATACCAACAGTTGACCATGTAGCACAGATGCCATTTCATGATGATTTTCCTGATTGTCCTGACCCTGAAAATGATTTTGAGGGCAATGACGACCAAGAAACAGAGGTCCGTTCTCAAGCTTTGAGCCTGAGTCCACTGTCGTACCAAATACCGAGGCAAACAACATGTAGAAGTAGACCCCGTAGAGAAGATCGCCAAACACCTGGTACTAGTAGTAGTCGTCCAGACGGAACAAATGATGCTAGAGAATTTAGTGATCCACTCTCTTCTTCGACATATTATAGTAAATTCAAAGCTCAGATGTTTACAAGAGAAGACATTGAGGATAATAGTCACTATATATCTATGGGTGGCACATCGGGCGGGGAGATTCATTTAGGAAAGTTTTTCAGAGACAAGGAACATTTAAAAAAGGTTGCTGGCTTGTTTGCAATGAAGAAGGGATTCGACTTTATAGTTAAGAAGTCTGGTACTGATGTTTGGTATATTACATGCAAGGATCCTGATTGTGGGTGGAGGTTAAGAGGGAAGAAGAAGCAACTTTCTAACATGTTCGAGGTGACAGCATTTGAAAATGTACACACATGTTCCCTCGATGTTCGAAAAAAAGATAACCGTCAAGCATCACCTTTGGTAGTTGCCGAACTGATCAAGGATAAATTCTCAGTTAACGGTTCAGATTATTTAGCCTCCAAAATAAGAGAAGATATGAAGAATTCTTTCGGGATCGAAATGAGTTATGAGAAGGCTTGGAGATGCAGAGAGAAAGCACTCCACATAGTTAGGGGTACGCCTGAAGCTTCATATTCGAAGTTACCTGGGTACTTGCACATGCTGCGGTTGAACAATCCCGATTCCATTACTGATTTCAAGGTAGACGAGGGTCGCTTCAAGTATTGCTTTTTTTCTCTGGGTGCTTGTAGGCGGGGATTCAAGTTTTGTCGACCTGTTATATGTATTGATGGGTCCTTCTTGAAAACTAGGTATGGTGGCCAAATGTTGTGTGCCGTGGCATTGGATTCAGACAGCCACATATTTCCGATTGCTTTCGCAATGGTTGACAGTGAGAACCACGACTCTTGGACCTATTTCATGAGGAAGTTGAAACAAGCGATTGGTGATGTTGAGAACTTAGCATTCGTATCGGATAGGCATCAAAGCATTGTTCATGCTTTGGAACTTGTCTTCCCTGATGCACCCCATGGCGCATGCTACCACCACATTATTATGAACGTGGCTAGCAAGTTCAAGACTGATTGCTTCACGGATCATATTTACAGTTGTGCATACTCGTATAAGAAGACAAATTTTGAAAGAGAATTTGAAAAGATAAAAGCAATGGATGTTCGAGTTGCACTATATCTTGAGGGCATTGGATTTGAAAGATGGGTTCGTGCGTACTTTCCAGGGGACCGTTACAATGTAATGACAAGTAATTGGGCTGAAAGTTTCAACAGCAAAACTAAGGACGCAAGAGCCTTCCCGATCACTGCTTTTGTTGAATTCATCAGGTTTACTATTCAAACATGGTTTGCTACTCGAAAGGAAAACGCTGAAAAGTGTAGCACGACTCTATCACCAGTTATGGAGGGGGACTTGTCATGTCAATTTGAGAAATCTCGGTTCTTAAGCGTCGACAGAGCTGGACCTTATACATTTAATGTCCACCCCGGAGGAACAGTTCAGAGCGGTGGTATAGTTGATTTGGAGGCACGACAATGCAGTTGCGGCCTATTCCAAATCATGAAGATTCCTTGTCCACATGCATGTGCTGCTGCTCAAGAACGAAATATTAGCATGTACGCATTGTGCTCTCAATATTACACAAGAGAGAGTTGGAAGAGCACATATGAGGGGACAATTATGCCAGTTGGTGATGAGGATGATTGGGAATTGCCTGAAGACATTAAGAACATCCAAGTTGGAGTACCGATTGAGAAGAAACCTATAGGCCGACCGAAGAAGCAAAAGGTCGGACGAATTAGGAAAAATCGATATCCTTCTAATGGAGACAAGGTTGTGATACAACGATGTTGTAGCAAGTGTGGTGGTAAAGGGCACAACAAAGCGTCTTGCAAGTACCGAGGTTAACTTGTTTTGTTTGTATTCTAGTTGACCTATTATGTTTTATTTCTGCTTGAACTAGTAATATTTGTTATGTGCTGGATTTTGCAGGTTTTTTTCTATTTTTTTCTCCATTATGAAACTCTTAAATATGTAATAATCCAGTGTTGGTTCGATAGTGCACGATGCCGGTACGACAATGCACGATATTGTTTGTTGTAGGATTATTTAAATGTATCTTACAATATGGTACGACGTTGCTCGATGTAGTACGATAGTTAATGTACGACATTAGGGTACGATAATGTACGATATTTGTCCGATAATGGTACGATGGTATGGTTTCAGGACTGTTCGTGAAATTTGTGAGGCAAGTGAGGGTACGATAGAGTACGATAGTGATCGATGATAGTACGATGCAAAGATTAAGCACATTAAAATGTAGTAATTACAAAAAGAGCAATCAAAAAAATTATACAATTCAAAAAAATTAAGACCGTTCAACATAAGTTTTGGTAGAATAAGTCTACACACCACCTTTGCCTAAAAAGTTTCATATTATTGTCAGTTACATTATCAAATGGTAGTTGTAGAAGCTTATGTTCAATATGCTCAATTACGTAACATCCGCAATCGCCACTGCATTAGAAAATAAACAATAATTTAATAAAGTTTTGTAATTAAGAAATAATAATTAATATGTGATATTTAATAAAGTTCACCTGGATTTTGTTTGCGGTACGAATTCACGTGGAATGAGTTTCCAATCGAAGGGTCTGACCTGACTCTCTGATGCTGTCAACTGAGGCGCGAGTATAACGTCATGGTTCTCAAATAAACCGGACTGTCGCAAGACCGACGGGAAAATGGTACACCAGTCAACCATCAAGCTGATCAAATCGTTTTCGGAAATTGATCCAATACTGGAGTCAAAGATGTTGAGCATCCACCCATTCAGGTCTGCCTCTACAGCTACCCAATGCATTTGGTCTTTCAAGAAGAGGGCAAAATAAATGAACTCCTTGTTCTGCCAACTCGGTAAGAACTGGACTGCATCACCCCTAACCAGGTCCAATATACTGTCATCCCAACTAAATCTAGAGTAGTCAGAACCTGGAAAAGCGTCCCACCGACCCTTCAATGATTCGGGAAAAATTGTAGGCATAACAACACATTTCTGAGGGTACACGTTAGGATAAAATTCTAGACGCCTCCTCATGAGATGAAATGCTGCATCTAAATGCTACATTAAAGGAAAATTAAGTCAGTAACCACAATATCGTACCAAAATAAACAAACAAAAAAACTATCAGACATGAATATAGTAACTATCGTACCCCAATCGTACCATTATCGTACCCCAATCGTACATGAATATATTAACAATAAAACCTTCTATCGTACCAATATCGTGTTAATGTCGTACCATCATCGTACCTTTATGGCAAAAACTAGTATTATACACCATCGTACCCACTAGCGTCCCACTGTCGTACCATCATCGTACATTATCGTACTACCATCGTACCTAAATTGTCCCACTACAAATTCTAAATTTATGATGGTAATAGTAACTACTTAACAAATTATATCGTACCACTATCGTGCTAATGTCGTACCACCATCGTACCATTGACATAAACAGTTTATAATTTGACACTTATAATTATCGTACTACTTTCGTACCATATCGTACCCATATCGTACCACTATATATAGAAACATTTAAATAAATTTTCAACATTATTTAATTATGAAGTTATAGAAAACTTACAGAGTCAGAAAGCCATGTCCTCGGAGTATGCAGTTTCAGGAACCAAGCAGCATCGTGTGTCCCTGAGAAGCATTCCCTCGGATATTTATTCCCAATGGTGCCAAGCAACCACTTGTGAAAGGTCATAAGTAATTTACCATCAACAACCCTCAATGGATCCACATTCACTGCTGTCTTCGATTTCTTATTCCTTTTCCTCATTGCAGTGTACTCATCGAACCACCTAGGCCTCTTTCTTTCTCTCCTCTTCTCCGGTGCTGGTGGAGCTATGTTTAAGAATTGTACTTCAGAATCTTCAGTATCTCCGATTACAGTAATTTGCATATCCTCTGGTGTGCGAAAAATGTGATCATCTACATCATCAGGTCTGTAATCGTTAGGGAGAATGTCTTCATCTACAGGAGACTGAGGGCCTTCTTCAGTGGACTGAGGGTGTGGATCTGGAACTGGCCTACTAAGATCTTCCATCATTGTCATAAGCTTCTGCAATTGACCCAAGATCTCGGACTGACCTTTAATAAGGGCACTTTGTTGCCCTTCAACCTTTTCCAACCTGGCCAAAATCATAGAGTAGCCTGGTTGCTCAGCTTGGGAGGAGGTGCTGGCATGAGGTGTTGATGGGGGAACCTCAGGTGCCTCAGGTTGAGCTGGTGGAACCTCCTTAAAAATATTTGCTGCTTCTGCTTGCTCAGCTAACTTTTCAGCAAGCTTTTCAGCCTGGCTCTGTAAGGCTTCCTGTGTAGGCTGTCCATCGGGACCCACCTCTAGTTCCTCTAACCCCATGTCCACATACAATGGGGCTTCATTGTCTGTAAGGGTCCTCACATACTGTTCTTCAGCAGGTCGGGCACACAGGTAGGGGTATACTGTCAACTGCCACAAAAAACAATGCATATTTAGATTGGAAAGTAAAACAATATATCATGTCAATTGGTAAACTATCGTACCCCAATCGTACCCATATCGTACCCATATCATGCAATTATCGTACCCATATCGTACCCATAACATAACAATATCGTACCCGTAAGTGAGAATTGCTTGCTAACTATCGTACCATCATCGTACAACATCGTACCAATATCGTACCACTACTACTACATTAACAAAGAATACATATCGTACCCCCATCGGACCATCATCGTACCAAATCGTACCACTTAGTCAGTTTTCAAACAGTTGACAAAAAACCACAAAATAACCCCATAATCGTACTCAAATCGTACTCTATCGTATTCCTATCGTGCAGTACCCATAAAATTGCATATCTAGAAAAAAATATAGAACATTCAAAAGTAAAGTAAAAGCTCACCTTTTTGGCAAACAACTTAATAAGTTGCTCTTTGTGTATCTCTACTTTCTCCTTGCTCTGCCAGTTGATCATTCTTGGTATGCCTTGGCCCAATCTCACAGCATGATCCTGACCCAACTCAATGATGGACTCAAAAGCCCAATACTGCAATGCTGCAGCATACCCATAAATAGAGTACTTGGCCTCCTTTTGAGTCTTTCCTTTCTCAATCTTCTTCTGTAAATGCTTCTTCATTTCAACAAAGTCTTTTTGACAAGTTTGTAACAACTTCTGGTATGATATCTTCCCCCACGGGTACTGGAAAAAGAAGTCAACATCGTCTACCATCTTCAGCATGTCAGTCCAAACCATCAACTTCTCCTCACGACCTTTCAAAACACCCTCAACTAATAAGCACAAACCCATCTTGTACACATCATCAACTATTTGACAACTCTCAAAAGTTCTGCGCAGTTGCCCTATGCTCACTTGGGAATGACCATTGAAGTACTCAAGAATTAACCGATCCGAAGTGGTCTTCGCTTTAATCTCAGCTTCAGACGGTCCGGCCTCAAAATTTAAACCAGTAACTAAAGCGAACTCCAATTGGCTAAATCTACATCTTTTTTTCCCAATATAAAACTGGACTTCGTCAGTCTTCTCCCCTCTGAATTTGTGCAACAACAATTGATGGACTAAGGCACCAGAAAAATTTAATGGTTCCGCCATGAAGAACTGTTTGAAAGGGGATTCCTTCACCCTATCCAATAAACCACACTGTATAAATTTTGCTTTAATCTTTGGAAAGTACCAACTGCCGCGCCAAGTGATACGTCCCGTAAAATGTTCCTCTACTGGAACTATCAGTTGTGGAGGTCTTAAGTTCTGCATAAAACAAATAAATACCCAATTAAATAGAATAACAAAAAAAAACATCAAATTTTATATTCTGCAATATACTATCGAGCAACTATCGGAATCTATCGCACCATATCGGACACCAATGGAAAACTGGAACTATAACATTATCGTGCACAATCGTACCTCACATCGTACACCATCGTATTATAACATACACAACAATTTGTTCCCACTATCGGGCACACATCGTACCCAACATCGTACCCTATCGTACCTCCATCTTCAACCTCAAGTTATCAGAAAACACAACCTATCGTACCACCATCGAACCACTATCGTACCCCTATCGTACACTCATCTTCAACCTGAAGTTATGAGAAACACAAATACTATCGTACCCATATCGACCCACTATCGTACCTTATCGTACCTCTAAAAAAACCCAGAATTTTTTTTCAAAATTTTACGGTTTATCAGATGTCACACAGTCAGATTTAACACAGTCAAATTCAACAATACATACTATAACATTTTTTAATGGAGAAGAGATTAAAAAAAACACATACCCTAGACATTTTTGCGCAATGGGGTGTCGGTTTTTCTTCTCCGGTGAGGGGTTGGAGCTTGGTTTTTCTTCGTCTCCGGTGGGGGTTGGGGCTTGGTTTTTCTTCGTCTCCAGTGGGGGTTGGGGCTTGGTTTTTCTACGTCTCCGGTGGGGGTTTTTCCGACCGTCGGGTGAGGGAGAGAGCAGCGTCGGGTGATGGTGGGTGAGGGAGAGAGAAGCGTCGGGTGTGAGTACTTATGTTGCTCGATGGTTTTGTGGGAGTGAAGAGTTGGGATTTGGGAGGGAACGGGAAATGGGCAGGGGAAAAGCCGAAAGGTACGGTTTTTATCAAGTTTTTTTATCACTATCGTGTACCATCGGGTACAATCGTGTACCATCGTACTATTGGGCAAGCATCGGGCACTTATCGGGTACCATCGTGTACAATCGTACTAATAGGTCTGCATTAACTTAATAACAACTATCGGGCATGCATCGGACTCGTATCGATCCATTATCGTACTTAAAGGGTTTGTAGAATGAAAATAAATATCGGGCAACCATCGGGTAGCCATCGAACCTTAATGACCATCGGGTAACCAAAACATATCGGGCAAGCATCGGGTGGCCATCGGACCTCATCACTAACCTTGAAACCCAACAACTATCGTCCCTGCATCGGGCCTATATCGGACACTATCGGGCATTTAGAAAAAAATTCAAGGAACCCAAAAAAACGCAGATTTTCACAGACCACGATTTTCACCAAAAAAACAGCAAAAAATACCAACAAACTACAGATCCAACATCTAAACAGCAATCTAAATCATAAAAACAACCAACAACAACAAGAATCAAAGAAAATTACTTACCCATGTGTATCTTTTTTGCAAGATTTTAGAGAGGAAAGGTATGGGATTTTGTTATGAGAGGGGTATTTTTGGTATTAAATGAAAGATAAGCATTTGTATCATAGGGTGGTTAACTTTGGTTCAAATTTTAATTATTAAGCTAATGTAAGCATGATTTATCAAATTTCCCTATACATATATATATATATATACCATACAAAGATATTAAGCAAAAATTAGTGCATATAAATATATATATGCATACGAGACCGGACGATTTCTTCTGTCATTTATAAATCTGAATATCATATAAATTTTGATATATATGTATACGAGACCAGGCGATTTCCTTCTGTCTTCTAAGAATCATGAGCCCATTATTTCTTTTGGGGTATACAAATATATGTCAATATTCATTCAAATTTTCAGAGTGATTTTATCTCTTTTGAACTTGATCAGGAAATTGACTAGCCAATCCCAATACTGTTTAGACAAATACTTTGATTATTTGCAATTTCAGTGAGGTATGAGATATTCAATCAAGTTTTTTTATCTTGCTTTTATTATTGTTCATTAAAACCCACACTTAGTGATAATTTTGGCAGCATAACTATTTCTTTAAATCTCCTATTATTTCCTTTGGTTACGTACCACATATTGACTTATTTTCTGAAGTCTAGTGAACCAAAAGGAAGCCATGAAGATTCACAATAAATCAAGCAGCATAAAACCATGAAAAATTCATATATATATATATATATATATTTTCTTTGATGATGTATCACATGTTGACTTATTTTCTGAAGTCTAATGCATCAAAGAGAAATATAAGAATTCATGATGAAATTGGCAACATAAAAATATTAGTCTTCTCATTTCCCCTTTGATTATATATCACATCAACTTATTTTCTGAAGTCTAGTGAATCAAAGGGGATTAGAATGACTCTTTATCACCATAGATTAAAAATAAAAGAGTCAAAAGAAGAAGATATAGATCATTTTTATGAATCTTCACTTACCCTTGTAAAGCTTGAAGGAAGACTTTAGAATATGCAGTGTTCTTTTCTTCTCAATTTCTCTGGGCGTATCAATTTTTTTGTCCAAAACCTCCAAAAAAAAAATCCCTGTAACTGTTCTGCTCTCTACTTTTTTATAGAGCTTTTTATTTTTATTATTTTTATTTTTAATAAAAACCCACTCAACATAAAAGTGGTGGAAGTGGAGAAAATATCTCTTTTATTTGCTCTTTTAACTGACTCATCTCTTTTTTATATATTATTATTATTTTAATAACTAAATATTCCTTTTAGGTTTTAACTAATTTATAAAAGAAATATTTATATATTAATAATAATAATAATAATAATTTGTTGCTGCTCTTTTTTTTTTTCGTTCAACAGGAATCATCTAACAATTGGCCAAAGGTTGAGATTTGCCTACGTTTATAAGTATTGACAACGTTTTACCCGGCCAAACAATTAAGTAGAGAAAAATGCATAAAAGAGCGAATCGAAGTATATAGCTTTTTTCACCCTATATAAAGAAAAAGAAAAAAAGAAGGGGAATAACTTTAGACAAACTTTGTTTCCAACGATTGGTTAGCACTGTCAACAGATTCTGTACTTCGACGTTTCGTTTCTTTATTCCATTTTCATTGTTTTCAAATGATTTCAATCACAATCACAACGGCTCTGCTGAAGTCATCTCAAGTTGATAATAGTGCTCTGGTTTGAGCTCATTCATGTAACAAAACATTATCTACCTGACTACAACCCCTCTAGTATGTAGAGCCAGAAATGATAATAGGAGCCAAAAAGGAAAAAAAAAACTAGAATAATGGGTCTCGATTTTTTTTCAATAGATGGAACAATAAAAAGGGGTTCACAACAAGACAACTGCATATATATATATATATAGATAAAGAAGTGAAACAAATAATAAGGATTCAATGTTCTTCATGGTTAGAAGTAGTAGTTAAATCCGGTAGTTCCACATGGGGAAGCTCAGGAATTTTGAGAGGAGGGAGTGAGGGAGCTTCAAATTCAGTCTGGTTGTTGTGGTTTTCTTCATCTTTGCCATTATTATTCCCAATTGTACCACCTGGGCCTTTCAACACCCATGTCAACATACCACCCAAGGACTTAAAAGGGTGGTTAAATCCCTCTTTAATTTTCAAAAGGATAGACAACTCAGATATTTGCCAAGCAATTGTGAGAACAATCATGGTTGAAAGAAGCCAGTGAGTGACACGGTTCTGTTTCTTGACCTTCTTAAGTTCTTTTACAATCTCCTCTTTATCCATAATATCAGAGGAGCCATTACTATCCGATTCATTTGAAGTCTCACTCTTTATCTCTTCATCTATATCATTATCACCTTCTCCTAATTCCTTTAAAGCCTCTTGTTGCTCTAGATTGCTTTCTCCTTTTAGTGATTCCAACTGTTAATAAACAAATAAACAAGAGATTAGAGTTAAGTTTAACCAAGCCAATACCCGATTAATTATTCGATTAAAAAACAATAACGATTGAGTTTAAATTCAAAACCTTTATAGCAAGAATATACATGCATACATATATATATAAATTAAAAAAAAAAGTGTATTTGAATGGAAACACCTGAGAGAGCAATCGGGAGAGCAAGAGCTCATCGTCGTCGTCTCGAGCGATTTCTTTGATTCGTCTCTCCTCCTTGAGCTTCTGGATGGCAACATTGACGAGCTCCAAGTTGGGATCTTCTGAATCCATAGCTCTGGTTTGCTCTCAGAAAATTTTGGATTTTTCTTTCTGTGTGCGTTTCAGTTTCAGTAATGAATTTCAGATGAGAGCCAGGCATGGTTCTTTATAGGTACCACGTGGCTTGTTTACAGCTGGACACATGGTATTGATTAAGATCAAAATCCACGTGTACTCATCACTCCCATTTATCTTCTTTCGTCTCTTCCATTATTAGACAAGGACAATATTCACTTTCCTTTTCACAAAATAAAGTATGTATGGAAATTTCTTAAACGGAAACTCAAAAGGCGACCTCCATAACTTATTTTTAGCTGTATAACATCAGGATTCGCGTACGTGAAAAAAAAAATATTAGTTACGCGTGCAATGATATGTTTAAACCTAGTTTTCAGTACTGTAAACTATTCAAAATTTTCTGAAAAGTTGTAGGATGCTCTAAATAGCTACAATATACACGGTCATAAAAAGAATTATGCAGAAAACTGTTCACGGGTGGAGAACATTAAGAGCCCCACCAGTAGGGCTTAAAGTGAAGCCTAGGAATTCTCCTATAGGGGCTTCACTTTTTTACAGTACCGAAAACTAGATTCAAACATGTCATTGCACGCGTGACTAATTTTTTTTATGCGCATAGAAATCAACATGTTTGAACATAATTTTCGGTACTGTAAACTATTCGGAATTTTTTGAAAATTCGCAGGATGCTCTAAATAGCTACAATATACACGGTCATAATTTTTTTTTTCCGAAAACTATTCACGGGTCGAGAACACTGAGAGCCCCACCGGTAGGGCTTAAAGTGAAGCCTCTATAGAAGAATTGTTTTATATATATTGTAGTATATAATTTTAGGACAATTTTCCTACTGGGGCTTCACTTTAAGCCCTATCGGTGGGGCTCTTTAGTGTTTTCGACTCGTGAACAGTTTTCGGCGCGATTTTTTTTATGACCGTGTATATTATAGTTGTTTAGAGCATCCTGCAAATTTTCATAAAATTCCGAATAGATTACAGTACCGAAAACTAGGTTCAAACATGTTGATTCTCACACACATAAAAAAAATAGTTACGCGTGCAACAACATGTTTGAACCTAGTTTTCGATACTGTAAACTATTCAGAATTTTTTAAAAATCGTATTGATGTTCTAAATAGCTACAATATACACGATCATAAAAAAAAAATCGCGCCGAAAACTATTCAAAGGTCAAGAATACTGAGAGCCCCACCCACCGGTAGGACTTAAAGTGAAGTCCCTATATGAAAAATTCCCTATAATTTTATATTTGTTTTGGGCAAGTTATTAAGTCCCTCACCGGACTTAGTCCAACAAAGTGGGACCCAAAAAAATTGTCAAGTGTCAAGCTATTGAATTATTTGGTGTTTTTATTATTACATGATTTTACTTGATGAGCCGGTGATGTAAACCAGTTGTAAAAAAATATTGAATCATGGTCTGAAAAGTATGGGCAAAATAGTAATTTGCAGGTATAAAAAGTCTACAGTGGAGGGCAATAATGTAAAATTAGTATTGTGTTCAAACATATTTACGAAATTGGGAAAGTAATGTTTAAGAGTCACTTAGTAATTTTTAAAGGAGTAGTCAGGAATAATATTGCATGTAAAAGTAATGAATTTCCAGTAACTTATCTGCATATAAGTAACATTTTGATGTCAGTAAGTAATATTAAATAGAGTGGTTAGTAATAACATAATAGCTTAAAGTAAAAAAACTGAAAGTAATTATTGTTTGTTTTTTTGTGAGTAACAAATGAATTGTCTTAGTGAATATCTCAGTTTTGTTTGACTTTGTTTAATGGTTAGAAGAATGAATTACCATTGATTATGTAGCTTTAGGTTGTATAGTTAATTTAGAATGAATTTTGGCCATTATATGGTATTTGGTATGTAAGACTTTCCCTTTGCATAAGTTATTTTATAATCTCCTGATGTGTAACACAATTAGAGTATAATAATAATAATACCACTAAACGTACCATATTTAAGTTATAATATTTGTATGGTTGCTCGATTAGGAGTCACTACTTCGTTAAAAAAAGTGTGATTAAAATATTTCTATCATAAATGGAGACTAAAAATTTAATCTCATACAATATAAAAAGATGATCAATGGATGAATCATTCATACTATACTTTTGTAACTTCATTTGACTTGTACGGTGAAGTACATAGGTTTAAATTGCAAACCACATTGGCGGCTTAGTTGACGAGGAAATTAATAATTTGTTATTGATTGCATGGAAGATGGAGTCAAGTAATTGGGATGTGTCGATTGTACGAATATGTGTTATAGTAGAACATCCCCAATCACGGTTGTGTAATCTAAGCTTTGAACTTACAAAATTATAGTAGGACCCAATTAATTTTCCAATTGTCAAGTTTTGAACAATTTTGGTGTTTTTCTTTTTTAAACTTTATACTTGATGAACTGGTTATGTAAACGGGATGAAAGAAGTTGTGCTGGCATGACTATAAAAAGTAAGGACAATAAAGTAATTTGCAGTCCAAAAATTGTACAATCGAGGGCAATAAGATAAAATATATATTGTGTTTGAACTTATTTATTATATTGGGTAAGTAATTTTTTTATGCGGCTAAGTAATGTATAATGAAATGGTCAGTAATAACGTTTTATGAAAAAGTAAAAAACCTTGAAGTAATTTTGTTTTTTTTTTTGCGTATAAGTAACATTTGTATGCTAGTAAGTAATATTTAATTGAGTGGTGAGTAATAATGTTTTAGCTAAAAGTAAAAGAGTAAAAAATATCCAACAATGAATGGAATTGAATGAGCACACCTCATGAGCCTTAGTTGTCTCATGATCATCATAGAGAGCTTTATTCACTTCATTACTCATGTTGACAATAGTGCAGTAGTAATACATTTTTAGACAAAATGAGAATTAGATAAATGATACTCATGTTAACAACATAAGAAATTTACTTGGTTCAAACAAGTATGACCTAAATCAAGTGGATGGGACTAACACTCTTTAGTAAGCACAAATCTAGATGAATACAAAGTTATATAATTTGAATAAGAAGTTTGTTTTTAATTATCAAACTCTCACCAACATAATACAAGAACCCAGAACAACATTTGTCAATGTTGAATAGAAGATGACGTCTAAGATGAGTCTATTTACTAGCTTGAGTGTAAAGATCGTTTTGAACCACTAAAATTGGCAAATATTGAAACTGCAGTTATTACTACTTTGTATTGTGACAGTTGAACTGTGCTTAAGTCCAATTTTAGAAAGTTCGGGAGCAAATAGTAGGTCAAGAGATTTTAACCTTACATGATACAATGATGAGAGTTTTAGTCCAATCAGTTGATGTCGAGGAATGCATAATACATCTAATTTGTAGTTTTTGTACATCAAAACTGTTCATTAGTTCACACTCTACAAAGACCCAAAAGACAATTTCACAATGTACACAATTTCAAGTCAAGTTAGTTGAACAATATAAAACTCGAAGAGAGTAATGATGAATATCGAAGATTAGGTTAAGAAAAAAGTAGTACCTGTTATGAAGATGGATTTGGTTGTCGTTGAAGTCTTTAATGGTTGTGAATGCCTTAATTGTGTTTCCCACTGATGGAAGATGTCTTATTTGTACGACCCTATTACAAAACAAGTCCCATATTCGTAATCCGTGGCTACAGTGTAGTATAACACATTCATTGGTACTCCATGTAATTGGTTTTGAGAATTGGATTGGTTGTATGGGAAGTCCAACATCGTTGTGCATTTTAATATCCCCATTTCTTAGATCAATAAATTTTATGAATTTATCTTCGATGTTTCCGTACAACAAAAGGTTCCGACTGGTCGCGTGGCAGTGGTACGTCTCCTGTTGAGGTTGGTTTTGATCTGTACAATTTTTGTGCACATATGTGAATAGGCATGAGAATGGGTGGTCTTCCCAGCTTGCAAATCCAGCAATTTTGTGGAAGCCATTTGTGTACATAGTTATAGTTTCATATTGATCAGAGCATCCTGTCGTTGTGATGGCTACTCCATTCGATATAGCAGATGGTAGGAGTTTTTTCGTAGAATACCTTCTCAAAAACTTTTTTTGAACACAGAGAGTTTCACCTGCAAGGCCATTTATCATAAAGTAAATTATTGAATAGCTAGATAAAATGTTGTTGAAAATGTGAATGACAATTAATAATTTGAATATTAAGGGGTGAGTTTAGCAACTTACCGAATTTGTAACAATATCATATACACCACATTGTCCTTCGTCAAATACAAAAATTTGCATGTCTTCCGTTAGCATTTCTAAATCTTGAGCATCTCGCAGTTGGAAATGGCAGCGGACATGGCTCTGTGTGACACTTTGCAAGTGAGACATGTCGCAATAGGTGTGTTGGGATCTTGTCCTTTTGTGGGTCATAAGCTCAATTCTCTATTTTTATACTATCAATTAATTGAATTGGTTTAATGTCCTGAAAATTTGTTTCGTCTTTGGACATTATTTAATCTTGTTGAGATTGGAATGTTCGTACTTACTCTAACTTGAATAAATTAGTGATGCATTAATATTGTCAGGCAAAGAAAAAAATTATTAGGACCTATAAATCGATTAAAATTATCTCATAAGGAGGGGAATAACGTATTGCAGTGTAACAAAAAAAAGTTTTTGGATTCAATTGATGAGTATGATCTACCACACGAAATTTGTTTAGAAAATGCCTTTTTTTTCTTAGCCCAGACCAGGAAGGCTACTTATTTTGCTTTTATTGTGAACAACTTTGGAATATATATATATATGGGCTACCAAAGTAATACCCATTTTGAAATTAATAGTACAGTGATTAATCAAGTCCTTTTCTGAAAAGTTTTTTTTTCATAATTTTTTGATGACACTAAATAAAATTTGGAGTTGGAAAAATACAACGAAGATTGAGATTTTGCAAATGAGAAATAAAATGAAATGAAATATAAGATTTTGAAATTGGGAAATGAGGTGAGATGAAAGTGTAAAGTACTGACCAAGGTTGAATGTAGTAGATATGGGTAGTTATTTTGAAATTACCTTTTGTATTTGGAGTGGTCGCTTAGCTTCCTTCAGAAATGAGCCCAATTGATTCAGTTTCAATGGATGGTTGTTGGACCATCAACATGACCATATGCAGCTCAATCTTACCCCAATGGAGAGGATTTTGTTTTCTTATTGCTTTGCTAATATTTATGGAAGAAGTATGTTGTGTGCAACTTGTTCTTTACAAATTGGGAGCTTTAAATAAGTTGGAGTGCAGAACCTCTACTAGCACATAGCAATTAATTTTTGTTGGCCCAAATTTTGTTTTAGTGGCCTGCCTCATTCATAAGTAATATAGGAAAGATCCAGCATACTAAGTTAATTTATGCCCCCATAGAAATAACAATATATTTGTACAATTTAAAGTTGATTCTTGGCTGATATTAAAAGTTGGTATATGTATTTGGTATTAAGTTTGTCTTGCATCCTCCAAAGTTTAATCCCATGGGACGGTGGGAACCAAATATTTGCTCATGCATTCTATGTAGGAACGTGTATGTCGTATGTCATCCTCCCTAAACTCCAGATGCATAAGTTGATAAAGTTGAACATAAATTTAATTCAAATTCATTTTCACTATCATATTTTATGAAAACAAATATTTTCTGTCTCGTTTCATAACCATGTTTCTTAGGGTGAAATTTAGGGTTGATTCAATTAAGGATATGTTCATGTGAATAATATTAATATGAATTCATTTTGTTTTTAAATACGAAATAAAAATTGTATAAGGTGTTAATTGAAGCATGCAATCGAAATCATAAACAACACAAAATTACTTTACTTTTATAATTTGAACCGATTTAAAGAGTTTCACATAAGGATGTTGTCTGTAATACATGTTTACATTACAACCTGATATAAGATATAAACTAGATATTTTTTTCCTTTTCAAAAACAGACATAAGGTAAAAGGATTTCACTTGATTAAACATCACTAGACTATACACAAAAGCAGTCTTCTCTGGACATGGCTTACTTGGTCTTAGAGGGGCGATGTGGTGGAGATGGAGAAAGAACTTCGGTATGAGGCTCCTTTGATTTGTCAGTACAACAATGGCAACACCCTTTGTTTTTGATTTCCTCCACATCAGTACGTAGATTAAACAACATGCTGAAAGTCAGATTTTGGAAAGTGGTTCGGCTCATGATTATCTCTGCATCTGAAACCTCCAAGTCGGAAGACGATATGGTCACCGGCGACGCATTTCGTTTGGTCCTTGGAGCAGATGGTCCTTCGAATGCAACATGTTCATTTCTTCTTGGTCGTCCTTCATTACACCGAAATAATTAAAACAAAAAAAGTAGTGACTAAACGAAGAGACTTAAATAGCACTGTGAAAAGGCCACTTAAACACCAAATCACTACTTATTACACCTAAAACTACATTTTTTGGTTTTTTTAAAAAAAGAATAAACTTATGACCTCGCTTGGGCAAAGGTTGAGTCATACAGTCACCTTCCGATGGTTGAGCTTTCGGTAGTGGAGGAACCACTTTTTTTCCTGGCCTTCGACGAGGCTTCTTCTGTTCCAACGTTTCACAGACCACCGACGCAGGCGGATACGAGTCACCTTCCTCCTCCCGCCGTTCACCGACATTTGTTCGTCGGTGGTTAGCGAAGGTCTTAAAGCGCATATTTTTTTTTTGTCGGAATAACTATTTCTGAAGATGGAGAATATGAAATGGGAAGCCTTTTGAAATGGATAACTGAACTAAACTTAATGAATTGCCTGAGGTGTTTACAAATGGAATAGTTGGTCTTAGATGTAAGACCCTAGGGAATGATGGCTACTCTGTGGAGCTGTCGAATCACATACCTCTTTATAATGTATGTGACAGCATTGCCCTGGCATAAGAAATGTATTGCTTGCAACACACGTTTTTTGCATTAAATTATCTTGAATGTTGAAGTCATATGGGAGAGTGCTGATGCTTTCATTGTTGGAGTTTGGAGGCTTAGGAAGAGTTTGGGCTTTAATGGGCCTAATATGATATACATTTATTTATTTTTTTGTAATGGACCCAATATGGTATACCGAAAAAATATTTTTGCATTTCAAAAATACCACTTCGAACAACATTTAACATAAATTAGTAGAAGGATTAATATCAAAGTTAAATAAACTAAATATTTTGATTATGATTTCAATTATTACGATGTATAATTTAATTTTCTAAATGGCGACATGAAAAATTATTATAATTTATTAGCATGTATATATTGTTTTATATATATAGTAAAATATCTACAAATTCATACCCGATTAATTAATCAACTCGCTTAAATTATACTATTGTCTGGTCCCGAGTCGGGGACTGTGTCGTAAATTAATAATTCGCTAAATTTATATGATAATATTTTATAAAAAAATACATAGGTCCCATTGAATATATAAATTAATATATTTTCCTCAATTGTTGAAAATATAGATTAGTAAATGAGTTCCCCACAAAGATATTACTAAATGATTGATAAAATAAAATAAATTAACATATATTATAGTAAATTTAATTAAAAAATTATTTAAAAACCAAACCCAATCTCTAACCCAAATAAAAACCTAGCCATTGGTTTAAAACTCTGCTAAAACTTAAACAACTGCATGTAATTCATATAAAAAAAATAAACAGAGCATAACCTTACCTCAATTGTGTAAGTGAAGCTTTAAGTTGCTCCAAACCAAATCCCAAAAGCTCCAAGTTCAGGATAGATAAACGAGAGAGAAGGGTGTGAGGTGTTGGTAAGAGTTTCTTTGGGTATCGTACTGGTAAAAGGAATTAGTGAGTAAGTCTGTAACGTCTCGAATTTAGTATTAAGGCCGAGTGCCTTGTTTACGGTGCTGGAGAGAATAATTAGATTAATTATGTGGAATTAATTGAATAAATGTGTGAGTACGTCACATACATGATTTACGTGGTTCAATATGTGGATATGTGCATGTTTACGTGTATTACATATGCATGTGGGTTCGTTATTGTTAATAAGGCCATGTTTGTAATTTTGACTTGTTGAGGGTATAAATTTGAGTATATGTGTTCAATGATTGAGGATCTGATTATTTTGTGAATGCATTTGTGATGTTGGCTTGAGGCGATTGTAACGCCCTGGTTACTCCAGGACCGCTACTGTGAACTTTGAATCGTGCTTAACTCGCTAATCGAGCTATTTGGCTATAAACGTGGTTGTAGCTTTTATTAATAGGTTAAGGTGGAAAACCATGCCGCGGCCCGCCTCCCCAAACAGAGACGGCCACAAATCCATTTCCCCAACACGGGGCGTGGCCGTCCTTCTTCATGCCGTGGCCCAACGACCCAGCAGCTTCTCCCTCCCTCTTCAATGAGGTTGGGTCGTGGCGCTCGAGAACAAATCCGCGGCCCCACTTGAAACTCAGGCAAAAATCCCCATTTTCCCCCTTCGAACTCATTTCAAAACCTCTTCACACGCCCCAAGGGCAAAATCGTACTTTTACACTTATCTCGTTAATCATAATTAACACTCTCCAATTCCCACTATTCTCAAATACCAATAAAATCATATCCCTTTACCCTTTAATTCCCGAAAATGCTCTAATCATCGAACCACCCCGAGACTCACCCCGAGCCCCGAATTCAAACCTGTTATGACCAAACCGTTAATTTATATTCAAATATCGTGTCATGCCAAATGGCTCAAAAAAATCCACATTGTGATGTGGCATCAATAATAGTTCACCAACATGCATGAAAATACACAATTACGCCCTCCACAGGTCAAATTACAAAAATGCCCCTATCAAGATATGTGGACCCACATGCATCCATTTAACATCATATTATAATATAATTGAGATAAATATGCACGAAATCATTTAATGGCATAATAAATCAATTATGGCCCTCGGTCTACTAATCTAACCATCAAACCGCATTAAGGATTTCAAGGCATTAGAGCAATCCTACAGAGTGGATTAGCGGAATAGTTAGATGCTGGTCTGATGTAGTATCAGGGTGAGCGTAGTGGTATTTTGGGGAACTTTGTGTACATTTGAGATTCAACAGGTAACGGGTAATTATTTAGTGATTATTTTGGTATGTCGGGATTAATTGGGAATTTATAGGACTTTTTCAGGATTAGTGCGAAATGGGAGACAAAGATTGTTTTCCCTTTGTGGGAGAGGCGGGTAGTAAACCTCGCTGTGACTCCTTTGCTAATCTGCTCCATTGTGTTCCCTCGAGCCATGTACTGCAAATATATCCACATAATAATATGGTCTCAACCATTTATCACATATAACTGCATTTATTCCCTTAACGGGCCAAAATTACAAGTATGCCCGTATGAACAGTAGAGGGCCCACATGCATATTTAATAACCATAAACATTCATTTAATATACTCACATAATCATATTAATCATACATGCCATCAATGTCACACATTTAACCAAATAAACACATACATAAACCAATTATGCCCTCCCGGCACGCTAATGAAGGTGCTAAACCCTATTACCAATTTTGGGTCGTTACACATGGAGTGAGAGTGTCGTAGGGCATGAAGCTCAAGAAATGGTATCCCCATTTGTGGGATCAGGTAGGGGTGAATGCGCAGTAACCAGAAAAAATGTCCCCTAATAGTTCTATTACTCGTGCTCCTGAGTGTGCATTTGACTGTCAAAAATGGACAATCATGGATTGTAAGAAATGATGTAAGATAATGAGAAGGTAACAAATTGATGGTTGATTTCATGTTTGTTGACCCATAAAAGTCAATTTGTTGATAATTGAGTGGTACAATTATTAATTTTGTACATGAAAGGCGTAATCATACAATTTATGTTGTGAGTAATGTCTCTATTTTGTGACTAATGTCTCAATTTTGTTCATAATGATGATTAAAAATTTAGTTTTTGGTTCTATTTGTACAGCCTTCAACCTATATATAGGCTAGGTCAAATGACCAAAATACCATCCATGCTTAATTCATCCTTAAAGACCCCGAAGGGCAAAACAGTCATTTTCCACCTATCTCTTTAATCATAATTAATACTCTCAAATTCCTGTTATTATGAAATACTAATAAAATTATATCCATTACCCTTTTATTCCCGGTAGCTCTCTAATCATCAAATCACCCCGACATGCACCCCGAGCCCCGAACTCAACCCTGTTATGACCAAACCGATAATCTGAATTCGAAGATCGTCTCATGCCGAATAGCTTAAAAAAATCCACATTATAATGTGGTCTCATCAACAGTTCACCTACGTGAATACAATTGTACAATTATGCTCTCAACGGGGCAAATTACAAAAATACCCCTGAGAGGAAATTTTGACCCCCATGCATGCATTTAACATCATCTTAGAATATATTTCACATAAACATGCATGTAATAGTTAAATGAGTTAATAAATCAGTTACGGCCCTCACGGCCTACTAATCTGACCCTTAGACGTAATTAGGGATTTCCAGGCATTCCGTTAGTGAATATTTATTAGTGACTTTTAGTTAGTAAATGTACTCGTACACTTCATCGAAGGGAATTTTTTTTTTTTGGAACTTCAGTGGTATGATTTATGTTCATAATCAGCAAAAGGTTATTAGTATGGTAGACATATGTTTAATGTGTCCACTTTATGGTTGTTGATGAGAAAATAGGAAATAGGTGTTTAATTTGTGATTAAAGTCTTAATTTCACGTGTTCACCTTTGAAGATTCAAACTAAAATTGCTTTATTGATACAAAAGTACAAGATGGTACACAGTTTAGGCTTTACTCCTAAGTGTAAAACAGATATCTCTTCTAAACTCCAATGGCTCAACCAAGTTCTGTGCGAAACCTGTAAAAGAGAAAGAAAAAACAAATTCATTTATTAAGTATCAAATGAATAAATGAAAGAGAGGGAGAGAGAGAGAGAGAGAGAAAGAAAGAAACATTGCAGGAAATGATAATAGAGAGAGAGAGAAAAAAAAACTAAGGTGCAGTGATAATCCTATAATTAATTCCCAACATATATATTTATATATGCAAGCGGTTTGTTAGATAGTGTTAGTAGAAATAAAGTGTGTGTGAGAGAGAGTGTGCAAGTAATTGATAGTTTTATGGTTAGTTATGTTTTATTAACATAGTAAAGTATTTATATTAATAGTAATATATATTTAAAATTATTTAATTTATTTTATACATAGTTAATTTATTTGATGTTATACGAATACAAATTTTTACATGGATACGTATAGATGTATTATTATATATAAATTTAGATGATTAAAATATGGATATATAATTATCTTATAAAAAATTAATTATTAATATGTTCAAAATAAATATGATTTATTAAGATTTTATATTCTATACTTTTAACTATCGATATTTTAGTAGAATAATATTAGTGGTTGAAATACTTATATTGCTACAAAATAATTAGTAGCAAAATATAATTAAAAAAATTATTTTTTTCTACCAAAAAACTAGTAGCTAAAAATTTGAGTTTTGCTACCAAAATAAAATGGAAGCAATTAATATATAAAGTTAAAAAATTTATATTTTGGCACCCATACATTTAGCTACCAAAAGAAATTAGTAGCTAAAATTATTCATTAGCTACTAATAATTTTGGTAGTAAAAATAGTTGGTGTTCTATTTTTAGATTTTGCAACTGAATTCTTTTGCTACCATAATTTAGTAGCAAAATATAACTAATTGCTACCACATATATTTGGTAGCTATAGTAGGTAAAAATTATTTTTCTTGTAGTGAGTAAGTATAGAATAGCATGGCAGACTAAATATATCATATCCTATCACTTGTTTTAATTGTTGAGGTCATTGGTCAACACAACACATTTTGTGGGATGTTAGGTGAGCAAAAGATTGCAGCTGGAAAATGTTCATGATAAACTTAAAAAATTCAGTTATCCTATTGTTGTACTCAATAACTATGCCACATGTTCATCCTATACTATCAATATACTATTTTAAATAGACCCTACGCATAGGGTACATATTGGTACCGTCATCCTACCTCTCTTCATCAAACCCTCATACTCATAAAATGAAGTTCAGTACTTGCAAATTTCGGCCAAAGCTATTTGCATGAATATTTTTGTTTTAAATCTCATATATTCCTATTTATCTATTGTTGCATGTGCAATATAATGGATTGTGATTCATCAACAGACTCGTGTAATCCCTCAGTTATCCCTGACGTACAACGACCCCAACCACACCCGCCGGAGTGGGAAGAGTTCACTCATTATAGGATAACAACCCTGCCAGCGGAACCTATACAATACATCAACGATCTTCATGAGAAATTGGAGGTGAAGGCAAGCGAAATATTCTTTATAAATTTAGAGAATTTTAGGTTGGAACAAAGGACCCGTTCATTGAAAGATAGGATATCGCAATTGGAAGCCCAGGTGGAAGAGAAGACCAAGGAATTTGAAGATCATAGGTCGGGTTGTATCATGGCTGATTATCAACGGATATCCCAGGCTATTGAAGTACTTAAGACAGAAGCCATTACCAGATACCAAGAGTTTCTGGATCTGAAAGTGAAGAAAATCATGGGTGGTGATGTGATAATGGATGGATGTCCGTGCTAAAGAGAGGACTCTGTTGTTTCATGTACATGTGGTTCTTCCTTGTTCAAGTTAGATGTGCGTTCAGATGCAGTTGGCAGGTTCACGCGACCGATTATATCAAAACTTGTTGTAAATCATAATCTATTCAGTTGACTACGATTTTGTAACATATTTATCTTATTAGTTCTACCCATGTTGATGATCGACTCTATTGTAACATATTTATCTTAATTTAATAAACTTTATTTTAGTTACTTAAACAAAGTGTAAGTAATTGTT